>NW_027069828.1:623513-730661 GCF_002906115.3 Quercus suber
GTCTGGTATTGAAATCCTCTATCATAAGCATGATGACTAGGGGGTTATCATGTGTTTGCTTCACACCTCTAGCATCTTCCTCTGAGAATAGGATATCCATATTTGTTCGTCTTCTCTGCTTCAAAGGATGCATTCCATGAACACTGTTCACAAGTCTTTGTTGGGACTTCTTAAGGGATTTGAAAGATCCATTAATGGATGGTCCTCTAGCAATCGTCTTTCTCTCTCAAATCATGCTCTGCAAATGGTTGTATGACTTGTCTTCATCTATAGGCGGGTTTTTAGATTTCTCTTTGCGATCGTCCTTAAATTGACCGGACTTGCCCTTTTTTACAAACTTTTGCAACTTCCCTTTTCGGATCAATTCTTCTATCTGTTCCTTTAAGTCTCTACAATCCTCAGTGTAATGGTCGTGGTCTTTATGGAAACAGCAATTTTTCCTCTTGTCTCGTACATTGGGCGAGGAATGAAGTGGTTTCGGCCACTTAAGGTGATGTTCTTCCTTAATTTGTGCTAAAATTTTATCGACAGGTATCATTAGAGGAGTGAATTTTACTGTCCGTGGAATTTTGTCGTCTCTTTGCTTATTTCCATTAGAGTTGGTCTGACTATCGTTCCTTTCCCTTTTGCGTCCCTTTTGGTTTTTCCTGACACTTTCCTTCCCTTTAGGCCTGCTTTCTTCCATTATTGCAACTAGAACATCTTCTACATTCATGTACTTCTGGGCTTTCAACAACATCTCAGCCATTGTCTTCGGCAGGTTCTTCGCGAGGGCAACTACGAACTCCCTAGATTTTAAACCTGCTTTAAAAGTGCTTAACTGTACCTTGTCATATGCTTTGTCAACTTCTAGGGCTTCTCTGGTAAAACATTTCACGTATGACCTCATGGGCTCCTTCTCTCCTTGCTTGATGGTGAGCAGATGGTCCACTAGTCTCTTTTGGCGTTGCCCACCTATGAAATGGTGCATGAAGGAATTGCCTAGTTACTCAAAGTTGTCAATGGACAATGTCGCTGGTACACTAAACCACACTCGCGCTGCTCCTTTGAGGGTGATAGGAAAATAGCTGCTCAATATCTCATCTAGGGGTTGCTATAGACTCAAATTTGTTTTGAAGGTAGTGATATGGTCCAACGAGTCCTTCAAACCATCAAATGATTCGAGTTGTGGCAGACAAAACTTTGAGGGCATAGGACATTCCAGGATTTTTGCAATGAAGGGCGAGTCTGTCCTTCTAACCTTGTCATCTGAGTTTTGTAGAAAAAACTTCTTGTCCATTTTTTCCTCATTGCATTTCTCAATTCGTCCATTTCCTTCCTCATATCTCTAAGGAGGTTTGAATTCGTTTCGTTCAAAGAGTTCGATCGTCAATAGTCATCTCTCCTATGGCTATCTTCATCGTTATTCCTGTTAGTCCCAACCCTTGTGGATGAACAATTTTCTTCCTATTGCAGTTGTAGCTTCATCTCCTGGTTTTATCTAGTGAGTTCTTCCACGCTAGTTGTAAGTGTTTAAATTTACAAAGCTAATGCTGCAGAATCTTGTGGGATATTGGACTCCATCTAGATGTCAGAACCAATCGAGACTTCGGCTTCAAACAAAAGTTTGAATGCCTCGTTCCCACAGACGATGCCAAACTGATGATGCTGAGATCGCCAGTAGTTGGGTTCATCTAGAAGACTTCCATACAAGTTCATCCAAGTTCCTGCAAGGTTAGTGAAAAAAGAGGGGTCCTCTCGGATGGTCATCGGTATGGTGTCAGCCATAGAGTCTCCAATGATAAAGTCAGCAAATGGAGCTCAAGAAAATAGAGAGAATTCAGTAATGAGAGTGAAAAATGATCAATGTCTATGTCCTTTGTCCGAAATTTGGTAGGTCCTATAAATAGGCTCATCTTACTAGTCGTTGTTCTTCTTAAATGGTGACTTGAAGGCTCATGTGGTAATGTCTTGGGCCTATTTAATTTGGCCTTAATGGAGGCCCGAACAGCCTTATCCCTGATATGCAACCATTGGGGCATTAAGTACCTGTTTTTATGGCGTTCTATCTTTGTCCAAGCTAGCTCTTCGGACGAGGATAATTGCATGGTCTATTAGTAGGTAAAAGAGTGTCTCATTTGTGTGATAAAAAAATTATTATATTTGTAGTATTAGACTATTCGTATAACTGTGTCTAAAACTTTTAGTCTATTTTAGTATAAGAATTCAATTTTTTTTATTTTACATGAATAATTTGCAAAAACACTCATATTGGATCATCTATTATACACTAAACTTTTTTTTTTAAATAATAAATTTTTATTCTTTTTTTATTATTATCCCGTCTACCTACATTAAAACACACACACACACACACACTCCCTCTCTCTCTCTCTCTCTCTCACTCTCTCTCTCTCTCTATTTTTTCTAAACAATACTCTCTCTCTCTCTCTCTTATGGTGTCATCCATTTTTTAAATTTCTCTCCTTCTCTATCCATCATATTTTCAAATATGTTTGAGTTGGTATTCCTTCTTCTTCCTCCTCCTTATTTTGTAGATTGAAGAGAGTTAAGGGAATATAGAAAGTCAGGAGAAGAGAGAGGGAGGATGAGGGAATAAGAGACGAGAGAGAGAAAAAATTATTTAAATAATTAAATAGAAAATTACAAAGAGCATCCATACCAAATCATCTAAAATTTTCCCTCTGTTTTGACATAACAACTTACTTTTTCTATTTTACATAGTCACTTTTCCAAAACATCTACATCAAATTATCTATTATACACTCTATTTTATTTAAATAATATTTTATTATTATTTTATTAATATCTATCTTTTTAATTAATACATAACTTTCTCATCTCAATCATCTCTCTCTCTCTCTCTCTCAATTCTTATGTGTCTTTAGTACTCCCTCAACTCTCTTCCTCTCTCATGTCTTAAACCAACACATTTGATACTCTTTGAACTCTCTTCCTCTCTCATATATCAAACCCAAAACTCACACAAGGCAGAAGATCCGATAGCGGAAGCAAGCAGATCTGGCGGTAGTAGCAAGGCGAATCCAGCGATGGCAGCAGCAAGGTAGATCTGGTGACAGCAACAGTGGCAGATCCGGCTAATTTTCATTGGGTTTTTCATGTGGGTTTTCTGTTGAATTTTTCATATAGGTTTTCTGTTAGATTCAATTTTTATTGATTTTGGTATGGGTTTTGGATTGGTTTTCCAAAGGGTTTAGGTTGATTATGAGTCAGGTTTTTTGATGGTTTTGGCTTGATTTTGAATTGGGTTTTCTGATGGTTTGGTTTGATTTTCTGTTGATTTTAGGTCAATTTTGTGGTGGATTATCAACTATTGAAATGGGTTGCAGTGGTGGTGGTTGGGTGTTTCTCCTCCTCTTCTTTTCTTGTTCTTTTAATGGGTTGTTGTGTTCGTTGGGAAAGCAAGGGAATCTAAATGGTGAGAGAGAAAAAAGAATAAAATATTGTTATACGCAGCTACAATAAGAGCATTCACATCAAATCATCTAAAGTCTTCTAAAATAGAGTTACAGTACAAATTTTACACATTTTGAGCAAAAACACAAACCAAATTCAAAGGAAACCCAGAAAACCCGCTTTGCCTCAACCCAGAAAATCTGTTTCACCTTGATCCAACTTCATCTTGCCCCATTTCACCTCAACCCAAAAAACCCACGTTTGGGTCATGGGTGAGATCAAGCGAGCTTTCAACCCAAAAAACCAGTGATTCCGTCTTGTTGGCGATCAGATTACAAGAGAGAAGCGTTAGGGTTTTGGCTGGGTCAGATTGAGAAATAAAGGACGGAGATTAGTGGTGGGTTGACGGAGATTAGTGGGATTTTGGCTGGGTCAGATTGAGAAACAAAGGACGGAGATCAGATTGCAAGGGAGATACCACATGTATTCTTTTATGGGTTGAGGGAAGGAGATGAGGGAAGGGTAGAATACAGAGGACGAAGAAACCAAGACAAGTTGACGAGAGAGAACCGGAGAAATTAAAGGTAAAAAAATAATAATAAAAAATTGATTATTTAATTAAAATAGTGTGTAAAATAGACAGACTGATGTGATTGTTTTGTAAAAGTAACCATGTAAAATAGAAAAAGTAAGTTTTTAGTGTAAAATAGAAGAAATTTTTAGAGGAACTGATGTGGATGCTCTAATCGTGTATATTTACACACTATATTTACATGGTTACTGTAGCAAGTGTGTAAATATACACATTTTTACATCCACTGATGTGGGTAGTTTTGGAGGAAAATTGTGTAAATTTTGACACTTTTTGTATTTTAGAGGCATTGGTGTGGATGCTCTAACCGTGTATATATTTACATGGCTACTGTAGCAATTTTGTATATGCATAATATTATAAGCCCATTGATGTGGGTAGTTTTTGAGCAAAAATATATAAAATTAACAATTTTTTTTTTAAAAAATTTACACTAACTGATACAATTGCTCTTATAGTGACTTTTATAATGATTGAAGCTCCATGCAACTCAATAGATAGGATCAATGACACAATCATTTTTTTGATACATATTATGTTTGTATCATATTGAATGTATTGGCCTATTGGCTACAAGCTAAATCGTTTAATAATCACCAGCCATTAAGATCATTTGAGAAAAAGGAATTACTTTCCTCTCGGGCGCATTACCCCTTCCCGATTAACGTGTTCTTGAGATTTTCCCCCAACTTCCGTGAATTTGTTTCATCATTTGTGTTCTTTGCTCATTGTCATTGAGTGCACATTCTTATATAGTTTGACATCATTGGATGGACTCAACATCACAATATGGATCAAGTGCCACTAAGACGTATTAAAAGCAATTCAATGGATAATCCCTTGTTAGGTAGTTTCTAGCATAATAGAAAAAGGATCTAGACGCTTAAGTATAGGACTAAGAAGGTGGACCTAGGCCATCCAAACATGTGATAAAAAGATCCTACCATAGATAAGCATCTTGGCCTAATCGTGGACAAGGATCATGGCATATACTTCCTATGATTAGGCATGGTGTGTTAAGGGAATAACATAGGGCAGTGTCTTGGAGGGATTGTGGGAATAAGGATATGTGCCCCAATAGAGACCTACACCTTAATAGGAATTATTGGTGCATAAAAAGGGAAAATTATTGTATACTCCCAAAGAATGCAATAACAACCCCATAATAAGCCAATAAAAGAATGATCTATGTGTTGTGTGAAACATGGTCCTTTAGATCTAATGACATCTGTCGGTAGATCTTTAAGAAGTGGACTCATATTTCCAAACTGTTCATGCCTATAAATAGAAGTAATTCTTTTATCTTGGCAAGATTAAAAAAAAAAGTTTTTTATTTTTATTTTTAAAGTTAGTTAGGGAATAAAGGTGAAAATGTTCATTAATCCCTGAGTAGACTTTGTGTCACACTAGACTTCTAGCCCAACTTAATGCTTGAAGCTTAGTTCACATCTCGCATTGGTCTTGTTTGGCTTTACTTGCCTTATTTCTCTCCTCTACGCCATCCTTATGGAATGCCTTTACCATTCATAATGCAATGCATACATCCTCTTAGTCTAGCAACATTCATTTATTGGGCCTTTCTAAATCTGTATCAGTATTCATGTACTCGCCGCTTATTGTGCCCTTATGGTTCATGAGTAAAAGTTGTTTGATCGTCAATTAATCCGGTAGGATCTATAAACTTGTTTAGTAGATTGAGTCTTCGACTATGCTTGTGCTCCCCGCTAGTTTTCTTCTCTCTTTAACTCTTCTTGTGATAATGGAAGCTCATCAATACATCTCAGTGATGAACTGTGCCTAATATTCTCGATTAATCATGGAGGTCCAATTTAATTTAAAGAAGGATAAAATCTGCATACTTTGTGTCCCCTTAGTCTATCTTCACCATAATTCAAAAGTCTTGTTGCTTGGTACGTGCACACAACTCATTTTGCAACCTCTATTTAATCTCATTCTAAGGACAAAACAATCATTCCACAATGTAAGGGCATAATTGTAATTTTGATCGTTTGATCTTCCCATTTTTTCGTTTTAAAAAATTTTATAAGCTCTAATGATCAAAATGATATATAGTGTGCTTGAATAATACCATTGGATTAAAAGTTATAACCGAATATTTCAATAATTAATATGCATCCTCACAATTACGATCATGTGTTTATATTGAATTTGTGCTTTTTTCGTTCATGTTAATTGATTTAGTCTTATTGTCCTCAAGCTTGTAATTTTCTTAGCATTGCAATTGACTCGGAAAGCCCACCCTCTTACAAATTTATTATATTGGGCTCGAAGAATTGGGAGCTACTATTCTAAGTGGGCCTGGGCTGTATTTCTTTTTTGGGTCCTTACACATACTATTTTTTTAACAAAAATAATGGTAGACATGTGGGATATGAAGTCAAGTCCCTCATTTGATGACACAAAACTATATCAATTGAGTTAATTAGAACTCATAGGTATGCATCATTTGCCGAAACACTATAAACATTCAAGTTTTCAAAATATATTTGATGAACTCATATTTTATTAGTTTCGTCTATCTTAATGGACAAATCCAAAAAAACATGAAGATAGCCATTGTAGAATTAATGCTTTTATACTTAAATGCCTTCTGTTACACAAAAGTAAAGACAGATATCAGTTAAACATTGAAGAGAAAATAGCGATAAAAGCCGAGGGACAGCAGAACCAAAAAAGTACACAATTTCCATACTTTGAACTTTTAAGCTAAATTACTCTCTTATTCAAGTGATTCCATTGAACTTGATCTGACTTAGTCGGGTTTTTGGCAAACACCACACTGGTGTTCTCCTTACTTATGTATTAACGAAAGCTCAACTGACGATTTATTACATAATCAATATTAATAAGTTTTTTTCAGAGAAAAAAAATTACTCCATCTGTCCCAATTTGTTTGTCATGTTTGAAAAGTTAAACTTTTTAAGGGAACATTATTTACTGTCTTATCTACCTTATAAAAATGTATAAATTTACAAAACTACCTTTAAATAAATTTATCAGCTTTTTTTTTAAAAGAGATATATTCTTAATGAGGCAACTAAAAATGTGCCATAATTAGATTGATTTTTTAAATATTTGTTAGTTTTCTTTTCAAATAGTTTTTTAAATAAAATAGGGATATAATAGGAACATTAGTAAACTAATAACTTTTATTTTTAGAAATAGGACAATATTTTGGGACATCTCAAAATGGAATAAAAAACAAACAAACTGGGACAAAAGAAGTATTAAATTATAATTAAACTTCAACAATAATAATTAAATTAAAAATCAATTTCTCTTGTATAAAAAAAAAAAATCAATTTCTCCTTTCTCATATTTCTTTGACAAAGTTCACCATAGAATGAAATCTATGTACAACCTAGTTCTTTTTTCTTTTTTTTTCTTTTTTTTTTTTAATTCTAAGTGGGCCTGGGCTGTATTTCTTTTTTGGGTCCTTACACATACTATTTTTTTAACAAAAATAATGGTAGACATGTGGGATATGAAGTCAAGTCCCTCATTTGATGACACAAAACTATATCAATTGAGTTAATTAGAACTCATAGGTATGCATCATTTGCCGAAACACTATAAACATTCAAGTTTTCAAAATATATTTGATGAACTCATATTTTATTAGTTTCGTCTATCTTAATGGACAAATCCAAAAAAACATGAAGATAGCCATTGTAGAATTAATGCTCTTATACTTAAATGCCTTCTGTTACACAAAAGTAAAGACAGATATCAGTTAAACGAATTTTTTTTCTAAATAACAACAAATATTAAAAAAATTAGTTAGGTGTCACGTGTTAAAAGAATATAGAAAACTAGCATCTCGAGTGTTTAAAACTCGAGTTCCAAGATAAAAATCGAGTTTTTAAGTCTCGATTTGTAACCGAATAAGTGTGAGGTGGAAAAAAATCCACGTGGAAATCGAGTTTTAAAGACTCGAGTTCCATAAACGCCGCTATAGAACTTAAAAACGTCACTATAGGGCTTAAAAATGGAGTTATAAAAAATTTTTGAAGGAAAACGCCGCTATAGGGCTTAAAAACGTCACTATAGGTCTTAAAAACGCCACTATAGGGCTCTCTGAACACTTACAAAAAATTATTGCAGGAAAACGCCGCTATAGGGCTTTAAAACGTCACCATAGGACTTAAAAACGCCACTATAGGGGCGATCAAAATAATTTTTTTTTTGCATGGAACTCGATTTTCAAAAACTCGAGATCCATGTGGCATTTTCAGTCCAACAACACTCACAAAGCGAGTCTTTAAGACTCGAGTTTTAATATGGATCTCGAGTTTCTAAAACTCGAGATGCTATTTTTCTTAATTCTTCTTTACTTTGCCTAACTTACTATATACTTAGCCTTTACATTGTTAGTCTGCCCATTCCCCCTCAGTTAAACATTGAAGAGAAAATAGCGATAAAAGCCGAGGGACAGCAGAACCAAAAAAGTACACAATTTCCATACTTTGAACTTTTAAGCTAAATTACTCTCTTATTCAAGTGATTCCATTGAACTTGATCTGACTTAGTCGGGTTTTTGGCAAACACCACACTGGTGTTCTCCTTACTTATGTATTAACGAAAGCTCAACTGACGATTTATTACATAATCAATATTAATAAGTTTTTTTCAGAGAAAAAATATTACTCCATCTGTCCCAATTTGTTTGTCATGTTTGAAAAGTTAAACTTTTTAAGGGAACATTATTTACTGTCTTATCTACCTTATAAAAATGTATAAATTTACAAAACTACCTTTAAATAAATTTATCAGCTTTTTTTTAAAAGAGATATATTCTTAATGAGGCAACTAAAAATGTGCCATAATTAGATTGATTTTTTAAATATTTGTTAGTTTTCTTTTCAAATAGTTTTTTAAATAAAATAGGGGTATAATAGGAACATTAGTAAACTAATAACTTTTATTTTTAGAAATAGGACAATATTTTGGGACATCTCAAAATGGAATAAAAAACAAACAAACTGGGACAAAGGAAGTATTAAATTATAATTAAACTTCAACAATAATAATTAAATTAAAAATCAATTTCTCTTGTATAAAAAAAAAAAATCAATTTCTCCTTTCTCATATTTCTTTGACAAAGTTCACCATAGAATGAAATCTATATACAACCTAGTTCTTTTTTTTTTTTTTTCTTTTTTTTTTTTCTGAGAAAGATCTTTTAGTTCATTCTCTTAATATATCTGCTAAGAGCATTCTCATTGGCAATTGCAAATGGAAAATGTAGGGATAGTGTACAATCAAGGCACAAAAAGGTATTGGCAATCGGACTTATAAAATGCCAAAATTGCAATTTTTTTTGCAATTGTGCTACAATGCCATCCTACCATCCTAATGGCTTGTTTGGAAGTTTAGAGAGGGAGGAGAGTAGAGGGGAGTAGAGGGAAGGGGAGTAGTGGGGAGGAGAGTAGAGGAGAATGATTCACCTCCACCTTATTTGGATGTTTTTAAAATTAGTAAGGGGAAGGGAGTAATTAGCCCTTCTCCTTATGTAATTTTGTTAATATAATAAGGGTAAATTAGGTAATTTACTTGGTCAATAGTTTATGTACTCTATTCCCCCTCTAAATCTCTCCAATTTTGGGGAATTAAAATTGGAGGGCTAGAGGGAGTCCAAACCCCTCCAAACTCTTCCAAACCCCTCCCACTCATTCTTTAAAAAACTTCCAAATAAGGTAATTGCATTACTCTCCCTCCCTCTACTCTACTCCCCTTCCTTTTTTAAACATCCAAACATGCCATAAATGTAGGATGGCACTGTAGTGCAATTGTAAAAATTATAATATATTTTAATTGATAAAGTGGAAGAGAGATGTGAGAGAGAGAGAGAAAGAGAGAGTTGTATTGAAATATATTATATTATTTTAGTGGGTAATATATATTATTAATGAGTTGAATAGGAAAATAAAAATTAAAATGTTAAGTGTATTATAAAATGGTATAGTATAATTGATAAAATAATTTTTTAATATAGTAAAATAAGATATGATACAATTTTTCATTGCGAATGCTCTTAGTGAAGAGGTTATTATGACGAACCAAGTTTTGATTCGATTTTCTTTTTCTCCCATTATTTGAACAGTATAGTATAGTTCTCGCTGAAGAGGTCGTAGTCGGTAAAGAGTAATAAAAAGTAAATATACATCATTGTTTTAAAAAATAAAACCCAGAGCGATATGAACGCAAATGTGGAGATGGCCGAGTTGGTCTAAGGCGCCAGATTAAGGTTCTGGTCCGAAAGGGCGTGGGTTCAAATCCCACTCTCCACAATATTTTTGCTGTCATAGTGAAAAAAGCCACAAATATAAGAAGCCTTAAGAAGAGCTAATTTCTTCGCCATTATTTGAATCCTACTCTGATTTTCCAAACTGCTTTTTTTACTTTCGTTAAAATTACCGTGTGTATTCTGTTGAACAGAACTTCAATCTTATGGGAAAGTAAAAATGTATGACCTGTTTTACTTTCCCAGATAATCATTCTTGAGGAAGTAGGCAACCACATGCAATCTAGTTTATTTTACCCCAGGGATACTTCAAAGAAACATTAAAAACAGTTGATTTTCAAAGTAGGAAGAGATCTCTTTCCTTAACTGCTGGAAGAGCAACCATGAAAATTGGAGAACTTACAAGTTACAAGGACTAATCAAAACAAGTCCAGATCAATTCCCTTTTCTATTTTTTGGTTTTGTGCCCACTCATCAGTATTTACATATCCTTAACGAGCCAATCAATATGCAAATGCCGAAGCTACTCCTTAGGCTCCAGATTGTGACCCAAGATACAGTTGGGTATAGTGTACCAACTGGGCTTCGCACAAGCACTGCCACATTCTTAGAAAGGGTATTATAAGAAAAGCATGAGATTTGAGTCATTTGACCCTTGACTCACAAATTACAGTTAAGCAAGTTTAGATGTAAGTTGCTACAGAAATAATGCTATGCACTTATTAAAGTTGGTTTGATTATTATAATTATCCAAACCCAAAAAATGATACATAAAATTATTAGGATGAGTGCAAAATTGAGTCACGATAAACTTATTAAATGATACAGCTTACAGCGAAATTTAACATGAGAACATCTCCAACTCCAATAAACTCAACAAGTCCTAATTGGCTAATTCCATTTTTAGCTCTGTTTAGGTTCATAAGCTCAGGCGGACTTTGGCAGTCATTATTTCTTTCTGACCACTTCTACTCCATTGTTTTCATTTGTTAGTTCTGGTATCTTCAGTGCAAAATCAGATGCATAAACTTCACAACTTTCCTACATCTTGTCCTCAAGTATCAATTGTCACCTCTCAAAATTCTATATTCTAGGGAACAAAATTTGGTGAAAGAAAGAGAAAAAAAAAAAAAAAAAGTTGATTCTTGAAGTTCTGATATATTCTAAGAAACAAAGATCATCTCCATGTGAGAATTGCAACTCTAAGGGGGTGATTTCAGCATGTTCTTTATCTGTGAAGATCCGGGGCACACCTGTGACAAGAGAAAAGGTAGATGTCCTATGAGGCCTTTAAAAAGAAAATTGCTGGGAGTTAATAATCATAGAACAACTAGATTAACATACATTTTAAAACAAGATTCTCAATGCACCAATGAGCTATAGCACAACTAACACTCCTATAAAAACAACTTACTAATTTAAAGAATTATCAAAGAGAGAGTTTTTAGAAGAGCAGTAAATGAGGCGTGAGTAAGCCACACAATGGAGTTTTTCCCAAAAAAGTAACTATATTGTTTTACTCTTTTATGTGTGTGTGTGTGTGTGTGTGTGTATATATAGATAAGATAGAATTTCAACCAATGGTATTCGTTCCATGATAATTGCTTTTTATCATTAGGTCAAGACACTAATAGGTTTTTGATGTAGGCAAGGTTCAAACCCTAGATCTCTTATTCAACGACAATAAACTTTACTAGTTGAGGTAACTTGAACCCATAGTAACTGTAATTGTTAGACTTGACTGCAAACTACTGAGATAACAAAGTTCTTGTCACTCATATGCAGCTTCTCTCATAAGCAGCTTCTTTTGAGCCCTCTACATTCCTGAGATTTCCTTAGGAAATATGATTTACTTAAAAGGATACTCTGTAGATCAGTTGTGAATTTATAAATGATGAAATCATTGCTTTTGAGTTTTGAACATGAAGGCAGCATAGGTTGTACAAGTAGAACACAGAAGTGTAAATTTTTTGTAATTATCAAATCCTAAATTGTTTGCCTAAATTAAATCGCTAGCTCCTAAACTCTGATTTACCATCCACTAAAATATGCAGGTTTTTTTTTTTTTTTTTTTTTTGGATAAGTCCCTGAAATACGCTTTCTATTGAAGTTATATGACAAAAGATTTGAAGAACTTCAAAATGGATAAGAGAAACAAGTATCATCCACATATACTCCAAACAAATAGTCTACTAGCTGAAAGTTTACCCTTACCATGAAAGCATTCTCTTGCATCTCCAGCCATTAGAACAATATCACCACTCCGAAGAAACATTGCCAATGGAGGATCCTCTCTAGACTTTCCTCCCAAAAGGAAAATAGCTTTGCAGCCCAAACTAAGGAAATGTAAAAGATGAATCAGGACCTAACATGGTCTTGGCTCTTTTTTTTTTCTTTTTCTTTTTTAAATAAGAGAGAGACATAGAAAGTTACCTCATGCTTACGATAGGTTTACTGCAATCTGCTTCCATGTCATCAAGGTGGCCCCCAAGTGTATCACCTGCATGGGAAAAAAAATGGATTAACATAATGAACAAAATAATTTAAACTTTCTCAAATCAAGATACAAAATTTTTCTTCAGACTTAAAGAGTACCTATCCCAAAGTAGTTCACTATTGCGGCTTCTGGCTGGAATTGTTCCCCCTTAGGCATTGCTGGTGCTGCCATTCTTTTAGCCAGTTGACACAGAGCATCAGGAATCTTGTTATGTGGGAGAGATACATTATAGTTCCTCTACATAACGAACATAAATAAGTTTAGAAATTCAATGAAAATAACAATGGTCCTTATTTTTTAAAAGAAATGGCATTCAATTGTTTGCCTGCACATAGTCCAAGCCATCATTCCATTAAAAACATTTAGCTGTGAGCAAATGAATTTTGATTACTCAAACAGAATATGACTTTGACAAAATCCATATTTTATGTACTTAGGACTTATGAGGTTAATATTGTCTCTCTCTCTATTGAGATAAAATGTTTGTTTCAGTTTTACTAAATTATAAGTCTAGATGGAGCCATTAAACTCAGATCAGCAGAAACAACATTGAAGCTTCACCACCTGAACTAGATGCCATCTCATTGTGACAACTGCATATTATCATGAAACATGCATAGAATGGAGTGCATATTTTCTTATAGAGTTTATTTCAGCTAAATGTTATAACAAATTAACAGACATTCTATGCACCATACAATTAAACTTTTGATTTAAGTACTTTCTAACTTGAGCACCTACATTTATGCATCAACTATAATTATTTTACAGAAATTATATTGATCTATAATTTACTATACCAAATAACGTAGTATAAAGCATTACGGACATTGCAACGATAATTACTTAAAACAATGCAAAAGAAAATTGACCATAGAAAAAATGAGTAAAAACATAGGCGGGTAAAACACGAAAATGTGAAAGAAAAAAAATTTGAAAAATAGGTCAGCATGTACCTTTGACCAGTCAAATTGCAAGCCAAGGGTGCTCCAACGCAACTTCCGCAAAAGAACAGAGGCCAAAATTGATTTGCATGCATTTCCTCTTGAAGACACTGTATGTCCTTCGTAGACTTCCCATCCATGGACATCTCCATTGCTGTCAGAAGGATTACATTTGGACTCCAAACTAGTGATACCATTCCCTTCTTCAACCAATACTTTCTTTTCTTTTGCAGCAATGAACAAGTCATGTATAGGCCCATAAAATGCATTATGATTCGTTCTATTTGGAGGCTGCGGGAAGGTGGTTAAGCTCTCCCTTATCCATTGGCATTGTTCTTCTACACTCAATGCTCCAGGAATAAAATAAAAGCCTGCATTGTAAACAGCAAAGTATAATTTTTATGTACAGGGGGAAAAAAATGAAACTACAACAAGGGATGGACATTTTGCCATTAAAGCAAGATTCCAGCCATTAAAATCTCTCTAAAACCCAATAGATAGAAACATATTTTACTTCAAAACGGCAATATATATATATATATACACATACATATACACATATAGGATTAGGATTAAGCAACGCCTGGTGTAAGTCTTTGCATGTAAAACCAGTCCATAACTCTTTATAGAATTAATATTTTGAAAATCCAACCATAGGATTACAGAATTTCATTGTTCTTAATATGCTCGCAAATTTCGTGCTAATTGGACGTTATTTATCATCAAATCCACAAGTTCATGTTTTATCATCTATGTATAAATTTAAATTTAATTTTAAAAATCTTGAAATTTAAACATTTTATAACGAGATAGTAATTGACCTCCAATCATCTTGGTAATGTAACCCATCAGTGGATCCGCCAAAATACTCTTCATGAAATGCTATGCAGTGGTGTGTGTGTGTGTGTGTGTGTGTGTCTTACTGAAAAAGAATAACAAAGAAACTCTCAATTGCAAACTATAGGAGATTAGTAATGTAGCCAAAGCTCTTATTGAACTGATTGTGAAGTATGTATGACTAGTCATTCAATTCAGTCTCCACGAAAAGCACTAGTTACAATCCAGAACAATTTTAAGCATACCGGGACGGCTTTCCAAGGAGAACACAGGAAAATTGAAATCGCTTTGAAGAGAGAGAATTCCAGGCGGAAGGTCACCGTTCTGATTGTAAGATTCTAGGATGGACTTGAAATCGAGGACCTCAGATAAATCCACTGGTTTTGGTTGTTTTTTCCTGAGAGAAAGTGGTCGCAAAGCTTAAAATAAGACATGTTTTGCAAAGCAAATGGATGGAAGAGAGAGAGAGATAGAATTGAGTACTTTTTGGAGGATTTGGAAGTGTCATCGTAGTATAGCTTGTACTTCTTCTCGGCTTTTCTGAAAGCGGTTCGCTCGGAGTCGTCGGGGACTTTCTCCGATCCATACATTTTGACCCAATCTTATACGCAGGCGAGTCCAATAGAAATTTGGCGAGCGAGAAGATGGTGTATACGATTCCAACGGAAAATCGAATTCGGAGGGTTTGACTAGGGTTTCAATTTCATCAAGACGGAACGGTTCATTTTATTTTAAGCAAATTACAATTTTTCTTCTTAAATTATCTCCGGGCTTACATTTACCTCTTTAAATTGGTTCAAAAAAAAAAAAAAAATGTTTGCTGTTAAGTCTGACTGAATTAAAAAAAAAAAAAAAAAAAAAAAAACTGACTGAATTTAACATTAAAAATATTAATTTACCCATCTCTTACTTATTTGAAAGAGATAAGTAAATGCCAGTGGCATTGAGTGGCACTCGAGTTCCTTTGTAACCTCTTGCTTAGAAGTTCTATCTTTCGCACTTACCCAGTGAGAAAAAAAAAAAAAAAAAGAGAGAGAGAGAGAAGTAAATTTGGATTTTTTAATTCTAAATTATGTAATGTTTAACACTAAGGCCGGGTTTGGACTGCGATGAAAAGAAAAAAGCTTTTGTGCTTTTTCTATGGATTCCGTGCACTGTTTATGGGACCTGCAAGTACAGATTTCAGCAAATTTTTCTTTAAAACTGGGTCACACAGCACTATTCACATATTTAAAAATTATTTTGCTGCAGTGTTTTCAGTTTTTAGTTTTCAGCAATAAACAATATCCAAACAGACCCTAAAACAAATAACACACGTTCTCAATCCTTGTTTTCTCCACTCTACCTCTCATTTAAATTTTCATGTGTTGGACCTCGCTTATTAAAAAGTAGTTTTAGCCCATACGTGAGGGATAGTGTTAGAAATATTGGTTAAATAATTAAATTTACCATATCCCACACATGAGAGAGAGCATGAGATCATTGGCTTTTATCTACCTCCCATGTGAGGGGGAGTGTTAGAGTTATAATTAAGTGATTAAATTCACAATTTTTTAATAGTTTAAGTTTTTTGAACAATCGGTAATTTAACAAATAAAACTCTACAATTTATTTAAGACTTGTTCATAAATCAATTTGATAGTCAGAGCATGATGAGATCACTGGCTTTTCTCTACCTCCCATTTAAAATGTTAAATTCTTACATATTAGACCCTCACTTATTAAGAAGAAGTTTAGGCCTACATGTGAAAGGAAGTATTCGAGTTATAATTAAGTGATTAAATTCATAATGAGATTGATCTACAAATATGCCATTTGAAGTTCTAGAAATTACCATGCCAAGAATCACATTAACTTCTCCTAAATCTTTCATATCAAAGTTATTTTTAAGAAGCAATTTGGCAGCATTTATAATATCCATATTATGACCTAAAATTAGAAGATCATCAACATATAAACAAATTATAACATGAGCATCATCAAAGGTTTTATAATATATGCATTTGTCACTTTCATTTGTTTTAAAACCATTGGAAAGCAAACATTGATCAAATTTCTCATGCCACTGTCTAGGTGCTTGTTTTAAACCATATAAAAATTTTAATAATTTGCATACCTTGTGCTCATTACCTGGCATTGTAAAACTTTCTGGTTGGTCCATGTAGATTTCTTCTTCTAAATCTCTATTTAGAAATGCCATCTTTACATCCATTTGATGTATCATCAAATTATGAATAGTTTCTATAGCAATCAATAATATAATAGATGTAACTTTAGTAATAGGAGAATAGGTGTTAAAAAAATCAATATCTTCTTTTTGTTTAAAACCTTTAGCTACAAGTCTTGCTTTGAATTTTTCAATAGATCCATCAGGTTTTAATTTTCTTCTAAGTACCAATTTACATCCAATTGTTTTACAACTTGGAGGTAAATATACAAGTTTCCAAGTACTATTAGAGATAATAGAATCCATCTCATCATTGATGGCTTCTTTCCAAAAACCTGAATCAAGAGAAGACAAAATTGCTTCTAAAGAAGTAGGGTCACCTTGCAAATTATACACATAATATTCAGGACCAAAAACCTTTTCAATTCTAGATCTTTTACTCCTCCTACGTTCAATCTCATATTCATTAACATCTTTTGACTTAGATGTTGAACATTCAAATTTCTCTTATTGTTCAAAACCCCTACTATTTTTATATTTAAATGAAAATTTATTTTCATGAACAATTGCATCTCTAGATTCAATTATTGTATTATTATCAATATCAAAAAATCTATAAGTTGTGCTATATAAAAAAATAACCCAAAAATACACATGTAGAAGCCTTTACCCCAAGTTTAGGTCTTTTAGGATCAGGTAGCCTCACATATGCTAAGCAGCCCCAAACTTTGAAAAAATTCAAATTTGGTTTATATTTTTTCCATAATTCAAAAGGAGTTAAAAAAGTCTTTTAATGAGGTACTCTATTTAAAACAAAAATTGTAGTTAAAACAGTTTCACCCCAAAGATATTTAGGAGCCCCAGAACTAACAAGCATAGCATTAGTTAAATTTATTAGGGTCCTATTTTTACGTTCAGCTACTCCATTTGAAGATGGAGAATAAGGGGCGGTAGTCTCATGAACAACACCAAGAGATTGAATGTAATTATTAAGACCAAGAGTATTATATTCTTTTCCTCTATCAGTTCTAATCCTTTTAACGTTTTTATCAAAAGTATTCCTAACTTCTTTTAAGAAGATTGATAATTTTTCAAAAGCATCACTTTTGTTTTTCATAAGATAGATAGATAAATATTTTGAAAAATCATCTATAAAAGTTATAAAATACCGATTTCCTCCATGTGTCAAATGTCCTTCAAATTCACAAATATAACTATGGATAAGTTTTAGTAATTCAGTATTTCTTTCAACTGATTTATGAAACTTTCTAGTAATTTTAGTCATGCTACAAATTTCACATTTTTCAAGTTCATTTTCAAGTTTAGGAATTAAACCTAAACCGCTCATAGTTTTCATATATTTATTATTAATATGACATAATCTACCATGCCAAACATTCACACAAGAAACAATATAAGCAGAACTTATATTTTCATTCATCTCAACATTAAGTTTAAACATGCCATCACATGAATAGCCCTTCCCAACAAACATGACCTTTTTAGAGAGTACATATTGATCAGCCTCAAAGACTTGTTTGAAACCAACCTTATTCAACAAAAAACTAGAAACTAAATTCTTTCTAATACTAGGAACATGAAAGAAATCTTTGAGAGTGACTTCTCTCCTAGAAGTAAATTTGAGAAGACCTCATCAATACCCATAACTTCAATGGTATGAGAATCACCAAGCATAATTTTCTTTTTCTCATCCAGGATGGTGTAGGTCTTGAACCAAGTTTTATCATAACAAACATGTTTGGTTGCCCCATAATCAAATCCACCACCCTCCTAAGCCTTTGAGAATATTTATCTTGGTAACCATAGCCACAAGAGGCTCTTCAATGACATTAGCTTGAGCCATAGGCCCATGTTTTTGAAAACGACATTTTCTAGCCGAATATCTAGGCTTTCCTCATACAAAACATGCATAATTGCTATTATTAATGTGGCTGCCACTATTTGGAGCATGCTTAGGATGGTGTGCTTGGTTCTTTCTTTGATTAGAATGGGTCTTATGTTGAGGCTAATTTCCATTTGGCTTACGTTTGAAATTACTTTTCTTAGGCCTTACATAGTCATTATTTTTTGCATGGGCTTTTGGCATGTTTTCATTTGAAGAAATAAAATTTACCTTCGGACCACTTGCTCCATGGAGTTCCATAGCTTTGTCTTGGTTCCTTGCCTCTTCCTCCACTCTCAAATGGGTGATAAGGATTCAATGCAGAGTTCCTTTTGCTTATGTCTCAGGACTTTGGCAAACTCCTTCCAAGACTCAGGCAGCTTGTCAATGATGGTTGAAACTTACATTTATTCATCTACTCAAATGCCTTCAATCAAACATATTGTGAAATCATTTGGAGTTCATAGGATTGTTCCACCACGGACTTGCCTTCAACCATCTAAAACCTGAAAAATCGGCTACATGCATATTTCTGGATCCAGCTTCCTCTGTATCATATTTTTGATTCAATGCCTTCCATATCTTTTTGGCTAATTTGTAAGCTTGATCATAATAATCGTACAAATCATCAAAAAGACAATTAAGTAAATAATTTCTATAGTAAAGATGATCCTTATCCCATTTCTTAACATCTTTTTCATGTTGAGAAAGTTCTTCTTCAATCAATTGTTCATATTTCTTTTTCTTTGATTTTTTTCTCAGTTAGCACATAAGTCACATTCAAAAGAGTAAGATAAGATAAAGTCTTTTGTCTCCACCTCTTAAAGTTAACACCACAGAAGTGAAATGGCTTATTAAGATCACCTGCTCTAGAGGAATTAGACATAACATTACCATTTTCCAAGGATGATTTTGTGTTCTCTATATCGATTTGTCTCAATTTGTTGGAATAAAGGAGAGACATTACCTGACTTTTTCTTGGAAATTACATAATATGATTTTACCAAAAGAGGCGGCAGAGATGAGGAGTGGATTAAGTCACTATCTTGAGACAAATCGTGCCATCTACAATATACTCAATGTAGTTAGACAAATAGTTTTTGCACGTTGTCCTCAGGATACAATAGCCCAGCCACCTTTATTGATTATCCTTGCGAGCCTACATTGCTCGTGGGATATAAACTCTCTATAATACTTTCTTTTCCTAGAAAATTTAGTAAAAGATAAAATATTTTGTTTTGTAAATAGTAAAAAGCAGTAGATGGCAAGTGTTTAGAACAATAATAAAAATTGTTTTTGAAAGTCTGTAGTTTTGTAATTCAAAAAAATAATGTGATACTAAAACTTTATTTCTTTCCATATATATATATAGAGCCGGACATGTAACTTGTCCTTAGCCAAAAAATTAAAATGTTTGCTAACATTTAAATGGTCATAAAGTTGTTGAAATCAATATATGATCAATATATATTTTAATTATATATAAACCAGTCATCAAAAGTCTTTGCCAAATTTATATACGTTGAGAACAAAATAATAGTGTCATAAAGCTATTGAAAACAAATCAATAGCCCATAATTAACGTGGCTGATCTTTAGGAGAAAGTATATCATATTTCGGTAATACCAATTCAGTATCTGTTTTGGTATTTCCTACCCAATAAATGAGTGACACCTATTTCAAAAAACCACATCAAACTACTCCAATAAATGATTAATTTATCTTCCCGATAGTATAGAAGATTGTGATTAATTTATTGAAGTAGTCTGATGTGGTTTTTTTGAAACAGGTGTTGCTTATTTATTAGGTAAGAAATACCAAAACAGATGCTAAGTTGGTATTATCGAAATATGGTATACTTTCTCAATCTTTAGATATCAATTAATGTTTTCCTTTGAAACTTTGGCTACACACAATAATTACAACCAAGAATGGAAAGCAAGTTGAAATGCTATAAACCATCAACAGTAAATTATATAAATATATAGTTGTATAATTTTTTGATACTTTCTATCTATAACGTTACTATTAAATATATTAAAAGAAATGTTTTAAAGCAAAAATTTATAAAAGAAATTATACTAAAAGTTGTCAATATATGGTATTAAAAAATCACATTAATTTTCAGAAATTTTCCTAACTAAAATCATTGACTATAGCTATTCAAATTTTGAATTATATTTGAATTTCAAAATTTAGCAATCAACATATCTGACATTAAGGGATAATTGATTTCCTCAATTCACATAACTGAGTATTAAAATAAATATGTTATTTTTTATAAAAATATCCAACAATTTAAGACTTGTTCATAAATCAATTTTATAGTCATTGAACAAAAATGGTAGAAAGAGAAATATCAATCTAAAAGGAAAATGTTTTGTTTAGAGTGATAATGTGATTGCTAAAAATGAAAGTTGATTACATCTAGAGGAATTAGACATAACATTACCATTTTCCAAGGATGATTTTGTGTTCTCTATATCGATTTGTCTCAATTTGTTGGAATAAAGGAGAGACATTACCTGACTTTTTCTTGGAAATTACATAATATGATTTTACCAAAAGAGGCGACAGAGATGAGGAGTGGATCAAGTCACTATCTTGAGACAAATTGTGCCATCTACAGTATATCCAATGTAGTTAGACAAATAGTTTCTGCACGTTGTCCTCAGGATACAATAACCCAGCCACCTTTATTGATTATCCTTGCGAGCCTACATTTATAAACTCTCTATAGTACTTTCTTTTCCTAGAAAATTTAGTAAAAGATAAAATATTTTGTTTTGTAAATAGTAAAAAACAGTAGATGGTAAATGTTTAGAACAATAATAAAAATTGTTTTTGAAAGTCTGTAGTTTTGTAATTCAAAAAAATAATGTGATACTAAAACTTTATTTCTTTCCATATATATATATATATAGAGCCGGACATGTAACTTGTCCTTAGCCAAAAAATTAAAACGTTTGCTAACATTTAAATGGTCATAAAGTTGTTGAAATCAATATATGATCAATATATATTTTAATTATATATAAACCAGTCATCAAAAGTCTTTGCCAAATTTATATACGTTGAGAACAAAATAATAGTGTCATAAAGCTATTGAAAACAAATCAATAGCCCATAATTAACGTGGCTGATCTTTAGGAAAAAGTATATCATATTTCGGTAATACCAACTCAGTATCTGTTTTGGTATTTCTTACCCAATAAATGAGTGACACATATTTCAAAAAACCACATCAAACTACTCCAATAAATGATTAATTTATCTTCCCGATAGTATAGAAGATTGTGATTAATTTATTGGAGTAGTCTGATGTGGTTTTTTGAAACAGGTGTTGCTCATTTATTAGGTAAGAAATACCAAAATAGATGCTAAGTTGGTATTATCGAAACATGGTATACTTTCTCGATCTTTAGATATCAATTAATGTTTTCCTTTGAAACTTTGACTACACACAATAATTACAACCAAGAATGGAAAGCAAGTTGAAATGCTATAAACCATCAACAGTAAATTATATAAATATATAGTTGTATAATTTTTTGATACTTTCTATCTATAACGTTACTATTAAATATATTAAAAGAAATGTTTTAAAGCAAAAATTTATAAAAGAAATTATACTAAAAGCTGTCAATATATGGTATTAAAAAATCACATTAATTTTCAGAAATTTTCCTAACTAAAATCATTGACTATAGCTATTCAAATTTTGAATTATATTTGAATTTCAAAATTTAGCAATCAACATACTTGACATTAAGGGATAATTGATTTCCTCAATTCACATAAATGAGTATTAAAATAAATATGTTATTTTTTATAAAAATATCCAACAATTTAAGACTTGTTCATAAATCAATTTTATAGTCATTGAACAAAAATGGTAGAAAGAGAAATATCAATCTAAAAGGAAAATGTTTTGTTTAGAGTGATAATGTGATTGCTAAAAATGAAAGTTGATTACCTACATGAAACACAGTTTTTTTTTTTTTTTTTAAAACAGTTTTCCTATTTTTTTTTCTACTTTGTTACCACCCAAAACAACAAAAATGTCTAAAAAAAAAAAATGAATAATAGATATGGATATTGGCTTTGAATCGAAACAATTTCCTAATTTTGGGACTTTAATTGACAAACTAAAATTTTGGTACCTAACTTGAAATAGGGTATACCTGAGGCTCTTTTTATGATAGGAGAGGATGGAGAGAAAATGAATCTAATGATTTAAAGGAAGCCCAAGGTACTTGGAGTGCATGAGAGTTTTCTTCAATTATAATCTTTGTTACGATTCCTATCTTTATATGGGTAAAGCTTTCATTCGGTACTCTTGTGTACTAGATAAAATAGTAGACCGACACATGATCGTTTAAGACTTATGACATGCTCGTATTTCCTTTGATGCATAGAGCATCGAACGTAAATCGTGCCATCCTCATATTCAACCACCCACCATAAAAATCATTCATATCTAAAAATAAAAACTAACTTTTCAGAAATCATTCTACTTTTAAGGGAGAACTATAAACAAAAAAAGAAAAAAAAAAAAAAGAGTAATAAACAAAGATAATTTTAAAATTTTAAAAATTTAAACGGATATGTAAACCTAGGGAATTAAATTGGCACTCATGGTTATTATTCATTTTTTCTTTTTCAACCTAAATTAAAATTTTTTTTAGGCGTCAAGAGTTTTGTAGCTCAAGTAGTGTTTCATAGTATTTCTAAGGAGACATCTAATTTAGTGTTGAAATTAAACATGGCAAAACAAGTCAGAATTTGTTAACCCGACTTGACTTAACCTAAAAAAAACCTAACCCAAACCTGAATTTTTTGACCCAAAGCAAAGTGGGTTGGCATGTGACCTGACCCATTTTTTGCGAGTCAACTTGACTCGACCCGTGACCGGACCTATTTAAATTTTCTTTTTTGGGAAAAAATATTAAAATTAAGACTATTGGTTTAATTGTTTGTTGTGAGCTTTAAGAAAACAATTGAGACTTTTACATAATTACGTGCAAATGAATTGAAAGATGAATGATTGATGCATTTCGTAATGAGTAAAAATTTTTAGATATCAAATAACAAAGTACATGCCAAGATAATTAGGTATAGTAGAGTTAAAAATATATATTTAAAATTATAGACATGTTCATAAGTGTGAAAAGAGTGAAGGTAAAGTATCAATGAAATTAGCATACATTATGAATGCTTAGGTCTATTTTTTAATAATTCATATCCAAAATAAATGACTTTTTAAAATAAATTATGATATTTCTTGAAATATGTATTACTTAACGATATATAAAAGAGACCATGTATAAATAAGTAAACAATCAAAATTTCATGTATATTCTAAAATTGAAATAGAGTGTCAATCATAATTGATAATAGATTATAAAATTAGTTTTCAAGATTGTAAATTTCTTATAGGTTTTTATTTTTTGTCAAATGTATTATCCGGTAAGGTATTTGTAATTTTGTTTCATGTTTGAGATATTGATATTGTGTAGAAATAAAACTTGCGAATTTATTTTGCTTGTCCTTTGTGCTATTTTGTTTTGATTAGTAAAGTTAAGATTTGTATAATTTAAAATTATTGAACATGTATTAATTGTTTAGTTGAGCTTATTCTTAATATAAGTGGTGAATTTTAAATAATGCATTTTCGATCAAGTAATTTGTTGTGTGACTTTTCAAATGGCAAATAAATTTTTTTTTTATAAAAAAAAATTTCATATAAAAAATACAAGTTAACCCTATCTAACATTACCCGACTCGCAACATGATTAACCGACCATTTCTAACCTACTTAAAATGACTCATTTTTTATCTGAGCCCGATTGATGGCTAGTTGAAATGTTCTCTATTCTATTAAAAAAAAAAAAAATCCTTTGTAGGCGGTGGATTATAGGAAAAGTGATTCGAGTGCTCCCATACTTTATCGCCACTTTTTTGGGATGTAAAAAGACAACAAAGCCAACATTATTTTTCGATGGTGCCTAGCCTTTGAGACATTTCACTATTTTAAGACCCCAATTACCCCCAACTCAAAGCAAGGGTGCCCATACAACTGAGAAAAAATCCGTCTTATTTTTAAAGGACATTTCAGGCAAAATTGAGAGAAAGATATCAGCTATACGTATAAAGCCCAACCCCAAAAAAAAGCCTCCAAGACCAAGCCATACTTTTCTCTCTATCAAAAGAGAAACCAGAAATGGCGTGCAGGACTGCTTTGCGTTTTGTATTCTTAGCGGAACCGTGGCGACCCGTTTATCTCAATCGGAGCACAGCATGCGCTTCCTTGAGGACGCGTGGATCTTCTCCTATTTTTTTTTTTTTTTTTTTTTGTTGGGATTATGTTATGGTCGTTATTTTTTGCCCAAATAGAAACAACCTCGTATATTTTATTTAATTTTTTATTTTCTAAGGTTTCTCTGTTATATGTTGCACGTGTTTCTTTAATTAAGTAATTATATTTAGTTATATATACATATTGATAAAACTTAAAAGTAATGTTGGGTTGGTATTGGAAGCAGAGGTGTCTAAGACAGAAGGAAGAGTTGGACAAACCACAAATGTGGTGATTGGTGGCACCGTGACTGACGACTCAACCAATGAATGGCTTACTTTGGATCAGAAGGTATCAAACTCCCCCTTCCTTCAAGTTATTCCCACCTTTTCTGTTGTCGAATAACTCTAATTTCTTTTTCACTTTCCCCTGTGGTTTGGCAAAGAATTCGAACCCAGCTCAAAGCTTCTAAGAATCTAAGCTTTGCGTATTGTTTATGTTAGAAAATTCACAATTTCATAATAACTTAAGCTTTACTCAAATCCCACTTGTTTGGGTCCCAATTATTAGGGTAGTTTAGGCCCACAGGTGAGGGAGAGTGTTAGAACTATGGTTAAATGATTGAATTCACTGTTTTCTAATAGCTTAAGTTTTAAATTTGCAGGAAAAAGATTTTTATGTTTTTAAAATATAGATAAGTTTATTTAAATGAATGAACTGTGGTTCAAAGCTTCAGTTCTATAACATTATTTTTCTGGTGCGGCGTATGTATATTAGTATATTACATTTGTGGTTCAGAAAGAGTGGTCTACTTGTGGTTAATTTTGATTACAATGCTATAAGGCTTATGAAAGTAACGGTGATATTGTTATTTGAACAGGTGAATTCATACCCAACAGTAAGAGGGTTTACAGCAATTGGAACTGGTGGTGATGATTTTGTGCAAGCTATGGTTGTTGCTGTTGAATCTGTAATTCAACAACCAATCCCTGAGGTAGTTATACTTTCCCTTTTTGTGTGAATAAATTTGTTCAAAATGTCTAAAAGTTAATGCATTGATTTATCTTAGCATTTAATTCATTGTGATTTAATTGAATGAAAAAATTTTGTGGTTCACAGGGTTAGTTTATGTTTATAATAAATGTTGTGCTACCTTTTGTCCATCAAATTATTTATTTTTTTTTAAGGATTTAGATTAGAGAAAATTTTAGATTTTTAACGACTGAATCTTTTTAGATTTGCATGTGTCCAAGAATTTCTGGGGGATCAAATTCTTGCCATTACATTTTGCATCAGTGCTAATAATTATACTATGAGCTAATTTAGATGCACATGAACAATAATTACTGCAAAAATGAATCGTTGGGAATATTGAATTCGTGCACATTCTAAGAATCTAGTTGATAGTATTAGCAGACGGTTGTTGTCACTTAAAACAAAATAGATGCCATAATGGTGAGGAATTTATTCTGGATCAGCAATTATGGGTCTGTAAATGACCTTAGATGTTTATGAATAGCTTGGAAAGATGCTTGCTTATTTTTATTTATTTAAGCTTGATGGTTCCACATGCCAATCTCAAACATAGTAATGTGTTTCTATACAAGTCCATAAGTATGAGTCTCAAGTTGAATATGTGTGTGTATTGTTTGTTTGTACGTATACAAGTATAAAATAAGTTTGCAAATAAGTTCATAAATCTTTAATTTCTTGATTATATAAGTAGTCCATTTCATACTAAAAATTATATATGATTCTCATTCTAGCAACAAAAGATTGAAGATTTTAATTTTTATAAGTTCATAAATGAAATTTATGTAATTATTTTAAATAATATTATCTCCACTATAATTTAGTTATTAATCTTTAGTATAGATCTGTGAAGAGTTAAAAAAAAATTTCAACCCTGTTTGGGAGAGGGGAAATGGATATAATTTTAAAATAATATTCTTTCCACCCCCTTGTTAGGTGGTTTAAATAGCAAGGAATGGACTTGTTTAGGAGTTTTAAGGAGGAGAATATGGAATGGGTAGGATGGAAACACCCGTTCCTCCATTTTCCCTCGAAAATCCAATATTTGATTCCCCAAAGATGAGGTGGAATCAGAGAGAAATGAATTTTGTTAATGAAAATTGAACCTAAGTTCCCATAATGGCCATTAAAATTTGTTAAAATCCTATATTACCCCTGTACCTTCAGCCCTTTTCTCTCAACACAGGGTCACTTTCCTCATCCCTCTCATGCTGCACAGCCACTCTTTCTAACACCCAATCAATTCTAGCTTGTACGTGCTTCTCTCAAATGCATATTGCAAAGCTTAAATATGGGAAGATGTGAAGAAAGTAACCTAACGAATCACCATGGGATCAAAAAGTGTAGAGCAATTAGCTTCATTGAAATTTATGTTTGTGTTTATGATTTGGTTGATGAGAAGAGACATGAATTTCAAGTAGAATATACTCCATAATTGATCAATTAACAGATCATTTGAAGCATGTAGGGTATTCATGCAATATTCAAGTGCGTATTTGGATGTAGAGGAAATCTAGAGCTTTAGTTATATATACAATTTGGTGAAATCAACCATTCTTGTACATATAAATTATTTATATTTGTATAGAAAATCATATAATAATGACATGAATTTTGACATCTTGGATCAGTTCAGGAACTATTTGAAACTTTTATAATAATGCTAAGCAAAAGAAATGTATCATAATTCGATAGTTAGGGGAGGGCAAATTCGAACCCAAGAAATCTCTATTGGAAACATCAGGAGGTGCTAGTTAAGTTACAAGACTCTTGCAAAAGAAAAAGAAATGTATCATAACATTATTTAAGTTTTGTCTTGAACTCTTCCATATCCTATGCAACTGCACAAGCAACCATTTTGTTTTAGGTGTTTAGGAAAATTAAATGACTAACACATAGAAAGGGAATACTTATAAAAAGAGGGGTATAATAGTAATGTTTTACTAAAAAGATTCATTTCCATTCATTTCTTTTAAAATATTTAGACAAGATAGCTTAATTTCATTTTATTCCTTTATAATATACTCATTCTATTCCATTCCATTCGGACCATTCCTTTATAAACTCCCAAACAAGGCGTTAGTCATGGTATTTACTTTATATGATGAAAATAAGTTAATCAAATAGCTCCTAAACAAGCTCAAGCTTGTTCTACAAAAAATGAACCGAGTCTAAACATGTAATCTAACTTGGTGATAGCTCAAGCTTGGCTTGTGCTCAAAATTAAATTAAATGAACAAATCATAAACTTTTAAACGTTTGGCTTGGCTCAATTATTGCCATAATCAGCACTATTTGTTTGAGTTGAATCAGCCAAATTGTGAACTTCCATGCCTCATTGTGAATTTGTTAAGGAGCTGTGGTCCCTTGTATTTTGTTTGTTTAGGGTGCAATGGGTGATGCCTGGTTGGGAGATGAGCTGTTGGAGTGTTGGAATGGGGACTTTGACAAAGGGGCTTCAAGTGTACTTTGGAGGGCTATCCCGTTGTTATGATTCTAGGGTCCTACAAAGATTAATTAACCATGAGTATATAAGCTCTTGGGCACTTTCCTCTTGCAAGTCAGTTTTCAAGAGTGAGTTCTACCCATGGGTATGTATCATTTGGTATCAGGGCCAACTCTCATGTTGAGTAATCGGATGTAGCTAATTGAGTATGGGATCAAATGAGTTACGGCTTTGTGGTTGAATCTCAGAGGGGACGAGCTAGAAGCTATCATAATTGCTCGTCTTTGCAAGGAGATAAGCCTAAAGACCTACGGAGCACCTCACTCAGACAGTGCCCTGAACGCGAAAGTGTTATGTGTCACCCCATTCTCCCATAGATTAAAATAACTAATAGGTGGGTGGAGCTGCCAAAAAGAGAAAGGGCTACCATCGGGTCAGTGTCAATAGATTGAGCTATTGTGGAAGTCAGCTGCGGAGTGTAGTGGTATGTTATGATCCTAGTGTTCTACATGGATTAAGTATAAGTTTAACTATGCGTATATAAGCTCTTGGGAACTCTCTCCTTGCAAGCCGGTTTTCAAGGGTGAGTTCTACTCATGAGTTTGTATCACCAGTTGTGTCTTATGTGGATTTGAAATGAACGGAATAAGTGAGTGTTAGGACATATGTAATTCATTTTTAGGAACATATGTCACTATTTTGTGTAGTTGGCTAATTCTTTGATAAAATGCACTTTACTTGTAATTGGGTAAATTTAGGATGTGTTTAATGCTTCAAAAAACAAGGTTTTATGTTCAAGTGTTAAAGCCATGCAAGTTTGTTCAAGAATCAATGAATGAAGTGCAGGATTTTAAAGTTCGACAACTAGCATTTATTGAGGTTTAAAAGCTGCTGAAGCCCGTGGCTCGACAGCTAGCTCGATAGATGGCTATTTATCGAGGTTTATGAGACTCAGTTTTTCAGGACTATTTTTCATTCAATCCGTGAATATATGTTTGGAATTTCTTTTCTCACAACCCTAAACATATATAAAGATTATTTTAAGAGTCGAAAAAGGTTATGACAAGTTGCATAAGAGCACAATTTCACAAGTGTGAAGAATAGTGTAACCGGAAACCTAGTTTGCCCTAGTTCTTCGAGAAGCTGCTGTGTTTGTACACCATAGGGTTTTGTGATCAAGCTACTTCATGATCTTCATCGTTTAGATGAACTGAAGAACTTTGCAGCCAATATCCTTCTCAAGTTGGTGATCAAGTTGCATATATCCGCGCAATTGGTTAGTCACGTATTGAGAGTTGTGCATTGAAAATGAGAGATTGTCACTACAGAACAAGTTCAATTGGATATTGGGATAATGATTCAACTGTAAGTTGGTATAAGGTACTGGAATTCATTTACTTGTAACCGTTTGTTTTGATAATAGTGGATTCTCGGGAGTGGTGACCTTAAAATCATTCGGTGAGGTTTTTGCCTTGTAGGTTTTCCTCATTCGTAAACAAATCACCGTGTCAATTTATTTTCCGCTGCATACTTTAGTTAATTGATGATTTGTTTGTGCTGCCACGTACAATTGCATGTTAATTTGATTAATTAATAAACTTGGCTAATTAATCAATTAATTCATCACAAGGGGTCAATACATTTTTGGCCTATCAGTGAGCTTTTGAGGACTTGGAACAGTGCATGATAGAGCTGAAGTTGATTTATTTTATTTTATTTTTTTGTGTCCTGTTTGATTGGATGACTGTACTTCCATGTCATTCCTATTCCTCTTTCTTAGATTTTCTTGATTACTGTAACGTAGCTTGAGGATGTTGAGGATGCCATTTAGCAAACAGCTAGTGTATTGATAGGCATTTTCCTTGTTTTGCATTTTAATAAAACTTTTTCTCACTTATCACAAAGGGATAATGTTGTGTTACAGCCTGATGTGTCTAATAAGATTTGATAGATACAAACAGCTAACTATTGTATACCTAACATATGTCTGCAAACTGAAAGATCAAAGTTTGAAGCAAGAAATGAAAACTTAAATTAGCAGTAATGGCTTTGTGTGTGATATTTACTGTCATGGCTTTCCCCTTGACTTTTTGTGTGGGCACTAAGGAGAAGTTGAAATGTTTTAAGCTTCTATGAATTTAGAAAACCTTGGGTGGAGTATTTTATGATTAAGGTGGTACGTTCTTGGAATAGTATTTGAGGAGTTCTGATTTGTTAATATATAATAGTACAAACCTTTTTGAAGGAGCATCTGCTTGTATTAGAGCAGCTGTAGGCCAGAGAACGCAATAGGTCAATACCAAATCAAGTTTAAAATTAGATGGTTTTGATTTATTCAACTTGAAGTTTGAGAAGGCTAATAGGAAAATGAAATGCTAATGGGATGTCACCTGATTGATTTTAAATGATGAGTCAGATGAAAAAAAAAGTGATGTTGGCATGCTCACTAGTTCAGATGGGTTGATGGTTGACCTCAATGGTCAAGGCATTCCCAAAAAACCACATCTATTATGTCTACAATGTGTAAAGCGAAAATTGATGCCAAAAGAGTCTTTAGTCCAATGGCTGCCGCTCCCATGACAATAATGATATAGGCTTCAAGCATTTTGGGCAACACTTAGCCATCAAACAATTGGACAGCACATTTTATTGGCCAAACATTAAGAAACTTGATCAAGCAAATTATTATTTGTCAAGTGACATTGCTGAGCATTGAGCAAGGATGTTGAAATCTAACGATAACTGTGTCAATGAAGATAGGACTAGAAATGCTCAACGAAAATGAGGACTATGAATACCTGCAACTTATGATAAGGAGGGGGTATCAATCAAATATGTTTTATGGCTGTACAAAAAAAATTGAGTAACAGCTCTAAAGCTTCCAAGAGTCGCCAACGAGAAGAATGTTGTTCCAGTTGGAGACTATTAAAGGGAGAACAGGAAGACTGAGAAGAGCATGGATTATATTGGGAAAGATTTGCAACCTCTGCTAATGTTAGGATTGGATTTGTAATGCCATAGCAAGTAGTTTGTCCAACCTTATAAGCAGGATAGAAAGAAACCTAGCCTAAAATCCAAGGAATTATGTTATTACTTATCAAAAATAGAAAAAATTATCCAAGGAATTATGCTGCCATGGATTCTCTTTAACCTCCTTATTAAGTTTGTTTCATGGTGCAGTTAAGAATAGGATACATCCATTTAATCATTCTTTATGATCAAGCCTTAATCTATGGGTGAGAAGTTGACTATTGTAGTGACCCCGTTTTGAGAAAATCTTTTGAATTTGTCTCAAGATAATGAGGTTTATAATATTATGGTTATTACATTGGATGTGTAGGGGATTTGGTTTTCTTACTTTGGTCTTTAGCCCTTAATCTTGATGAGAAATCTGACTCTTGACGTAGAGATGTTCTTTTAAAAATAATTTTAGGGTTCCAAACCCAATGGTGGCAACTAAACCAAATCAACTTTGTGCATGATGAACTTTTTACTTTTGCATCAATTTAGTTGCTGATGAAAACAAGTTCCATGTCTTGTTCTGTGAAAATCATGCTCATTTCAAAATAATATTAATCATTCTTGAAGTATAATTGCTGATTTATTTTTTTTTTGATAGCTAGACTTTTATCAAGAGCAAACAGATTAACAAAATGGAGTATATCGGTATCAATACTAATCTAATCAACATTTCCTCATGTTTTCAACAGGGTCGTGTGAGGCAGAAAGTGTCATCCAGAGGAAAATATGTATCTGTGAACATTGGACCCGTTCAAGTAGTTTCCAGTGAGCAGGTCTCTCTCTCTCTCTCTCTCTCAAATATGCACACACTTTAACATTCGAACTTGAAATCAATGAAATTCATTACCTCTTTATAATCTACTAAATCCTCATGGGGCAGACAAGGAGTGAAGATAATTAGGTGACTTAAAAGGGAAATAAAAAGGGACAAGTAGGTGAATTAATGTGGTTTATATATTGTCTTGGAGTTTGTTAACATGAAAATTATTGTACTCCAGGTCCAAGCTGTATACAATGCCATGAGGAGAGATGAAAGGATGAAGTACTTTTTGTAGTGTTTCTATCATTCTAATTTTTTATAGATTGCTGATCATCTGGAGCTGCATGATTGTCCCATTCTATTCACCTCAGTTTCTCTTGCTCTCTTTCCATGTTAGCCTGGCTTATGTTCTTTGATTAACCCATGATATCATTGTAGGCAAGGGAATAATAGTTCAAAATTATTTCAATTAAATTATTCTTACCTATAAAATATATATAGTTCAAAATTAATCTACTGTATATGCTCAAGATTTAGTTGTTATTGATTTGTAACAAAAAAGTAGAGCACTGTGCCAAGCTTGTAAAAGAGTTCCATTGCCTTCTGCCTATAGTTGTAAGAGGCTCTAGGCATGGATAGTTTGGCAAGAAATGTTAGGGCGCATTGAAAGAGAGGATATTAGTTTTGTCTGTTTGTTGACACCAAGGTTATCAAAATCGAAACTTTACGTAAAATTGTGGGACGTAGGTGGGATCGTGGATTGTAAGATTGGATCGTAAATCGTAAGATCTTACAATATTTGAGAAAAAAAAAATAGTATGTTAAATAATTGTATAAATTATACATTCATAAAAAACCAAAAAATTTGCATTCATTTGATGTAATTACTATACATTATTACAACCATTTGTAAGCATTATTTAAAGATGCCAAAAATCTCAAAACGTGACATTCTATTGGGATATTATTTTTCGTTTAGTTCAACTGACACTATCTCTCTACATTAGAATAGCAAAACTTGATCAATTGGGATGTTATTTTTCATTTGGGTCCAACTGAGCCTTCTATCAAGTAAGAGAAGATTACAAGAAAGTGTGATCATTTAGAATCGTCAGAATTGTATGATCCTGAACGATTGTTAAGATTCTTGAAAGATCCGAATTGTTTTAAGCAAGTGGGATCGTAAATTGTAGGATCGTAGGATCTAAATCGAGATTTTGACAACCATAGTTGACACAATATATTTCCAGGTGAGAATGTTAAAAGGGAAATGACTTATTCTTACTTATCAAAAAAAGAAAAAAAGAAAAAGAAAAGGGAAATGACTTATTCTATTGTGTTTGGTTGTGATCTTGAAATATTTTCCGTTGTTTGGCTCATGTAAAAAATCATTAAATCTTCCTGCATATATAAACAGCTTTTGTTCACAAAATAAATATTATGTAAAGCGACTACAAAATCAACCTAAAATTCATTCGCTAATTCAAGTCATAAAACAATAATTATAAATAAATAAATAAAAATAATAACCATGTGCTCATTAATAAGTGAGGAAAAAAGAAAAAAGCAACTAAACAAATTGGGTTCCCACATAGTGGTGAGAGGGGGAAATTAAGAATACAGAAGTGTGACCAACACTAGTAGTAGAAGTGCAACTGAGCTGGTCGACACCACATTCTAACCTTTATGGTGATACATGTCAACCCTCACTCATAGAAGTATGGATGAACCAATTGAGCACATCCATTTAACCAATGCCTTGAAGCCCTTTGGATTTACGTGAGGTTTTGTTAGGCTCTTTTTTTTTAGTTCACATCTTCTATCTCACCATTTCTGTTTTACTTTATGCTCCACAAATAAAAACTTGCAATGTATCCACTAAATTAATTAAGTTTTAACTTCTTCTTTTTCTTCTTTTTAAAAAAAAAAAAAAAAAGGAAGTATATGGGTATTTTTATTTTTATAAACCCAAAACGTCCCCACTACCATCGATCCTCCACCACCACCAGGCCCACACGAACCACACCACCTGATTCAACAAATCCAAACATCTCTCTTAACTCTCTTTGTTAACTCCTCTCTTCTATGTCTCACTGTTTCCTCTAGATCTGCATCTTTATGAACCATACCAAGTCAAAAATAATTTGCTGATTTAGATTAAAAGTTAGAAACCATGCTTGTTGTTGTGATTTAAAAGATAAGAATGAAAAAAGAAAAATAGTTAGTGCCATAAAGATTGAAGAGGAAACAAAAAGAAACGTAAAGATTGAAAAGAACTTTTCGATTTGAGCCTTTGGTCTCCTTTGTCATGGGTGGCCATTGATATTGTCGATGATCCATTCCTAGTGGCACTATCGAAGGTTGCTTGTGGTGGCTGGTGGGGGTGGAGGTAGAGGACCGATGGTGGGGGCTAGGATTGTTTGGGTTTTTTTATTTTTTATTTTAGGAAACTAAGGTAAGAAAAGGCTGAAAATAATATTTGATTTTAATGAGTGTTCTTATGGCAAGTTTTTATAGGTGAAGTATAGAGTAGAGCAGGAAAAATGGGATAGAAGATTTGGACTCATTTTTTTTACCTTTCTTGAATATTTAGATTGGAACTTGATATTATGAAAATTGATTGATTTATAATTTGTTATATTTTCACGTTCATTAGACTTCTAGTTTAATTTGTTATATTTATGAAATTACATGGTATAATTTTTCACTTTTGAAATTATATAAGATATATTTTATAATACTCTCAAAAGTATAAGATTTAACATGTAATTTACTCTTTCTTTTTTTTCTTTTTTTCACTATTTCCGTTTTGTCCGGAAGGGAAGCATTCATAGTAAGAAAGTTAAAAAATATTACTTTTAGTAATTCAAAATACTACTTTATCTATTTTAACACCACACTTTATAATACATTAAACATCAAAAGTTTTATTTTAACATTCAATACATTAAAATAATATGAACAATGCAATAAAATAATATATCCAACACAATAAATAACAATCAAAACTATCAATACATTAAAATACTATTTTTTTTTAACATCGCATATTAAAAAATTATTTTTTGTTTTAAATTTTAAGCTACAGTGAGTTGTTATAGATATCTGCTTACTATAGCTGATACTCTAATAATTTTGAGTTTAGCTCCTTTGCTGTACAAGGTATTTCGAGAGGATTGGTCCTTAAATTGACTTTTTAGTCAATTTAGCAAGCTTATTGGGATGCTCTAAAGGGGAAAATGTTATGGGCTTCCTTAAAGCATAATATTTTAGATCAATCAATTTTGCCGGTAAGTCACTTTACTTCTACCTTGGCCTTGGTTAGCCGAGGACAGAGTTGTCTTCGGCACGGTTTCTTTGGTTGCCATGATCACTATTGTCTTATTTATATGCGATTATGGGTCTCGGCATGGGTTTCAGGCCTAATAAAAAAGATGGATGTATATCACTGGGCTCTATGACCCCACAATAGCCCCTCAAAATTCTGCTATCTGGAACCTCGGACAGAAATGAGGATTTTGATGTCCTCGAGCGTACTTTAGGCTTATCACATCTTGTCTTTTGTTGGCGTCAGTGCCTTTTTAACTGCTCAAGGCATATTCCTGACGCTTCGGCATTGCGCGCCCTTATTACATTTCTGTGGCTGGTTGTCCGCCCACGTTCTACGGCGCGATGGTGATCCAACGGTGGAGAGATTTTTTTTTTCAACTAATGAGCGAGAAAAATTCCCGCTACTACTTTAACTTGGGTATAAATACCCATTTAAATCAATTTGCCCAAATTACTTTTGCATCCAAAAGCTCCTGCACACATACGTTGAATCAGCCAATATTTCTCACTCACTCACGTCTCTTCAAAAGCCTGTTTGAGGACACTTTCCTCATCCTTGTAAGTTTTTTCCAAACTTTCTAACTTTCTTTACTTTCCTTTCTCTGTATCTTTCTTCCTTCGCCTCTTTTTCCCGACTTTCTTTAACTTCTTTGAACTTTTCCTGGGGATGGGTAGATTTAAGAGTTTGATAGAGTTCGAGGAAGGGATGGAAAAATTTAAGGCTGACTACAGGATTCCACCTAATGTGGGCCTAAGATATTGTAAGGAGGGTGAATGGCATTTTCAAAGGGAAGATGGTGAGGTGGTGATTTCCATGATCACCTTTATAGAAGGTGGCGTGAGAATTCCTTTGGGGTCGGTGATGAGGGATTACCTTAAGTTTGTTAGGCTAGCCTCCCCTCAGTGCGTCCCAAACGTCTTTAGAATATTAGGGTGTGTAGATGCCTTAAATGAGAAAATAGGGCTACAGTTGACCCATTATGATGTAAATTGGGTCTATAGCCTTCACCACCTGAAGGGGAAGGGGTACTACCTGAAAACAAGGCAGCCTAATATTAGGCTTATGCAGTGCCTTCCCAAGTCTAGCAAGGGGCTAAACAAATATTTTCTAATTGTGTCCAGGGAGTGGCATGATGGCATCCCCTGCCTAACAGAGGAGGGGCAACTAGGTGGGACTCTAGGGATAAGAGTAGGACTTGTTCACTGTCTTATTGTGATTTGTCTTGTCAAGATGCTAACCTTTTGCTTTTCATGGTTCTGCAAACAGACACGCCATTGAACTAAACTTCAGTTTAGTTAATAGGGAGAGCTTGGATAACATCCTCAAGGCCGAGGTGTTTGTGAATGAGGACGACAATCAGCTCAGGGTAGCTCACTTGATACTTGGATATACGCCAATCTCTCGTGCTTTCCAAGCGCCAAAGTGTGTCGTCAAGGCCCGCGATCCACATCTTCATAGGATCAGCGTCGCAATTGAGGGTTTCCTACTCCCTGAGGGTGCTTTAATTCCGGAAGGCATACCCTTGGTTGGTTCTTCTTCTTCTTGTCCCAAGGTAAAGGGAGAGGAAGAAAAATCAGAGAAAGAAGAAGAAATCGTTGAGCTAAGTTCGTTTGAGGATGAATTTGAGTTGTTCAACTAAGCTCTGTTATCTGAGGTCCCTTCTGGTGATCTCGACAACCTAAACTGTACTGAAGCAGACTTCCCTTTGGTAGAAGCTCCTTTTGAAGAAGATATGAGGATACAGAGGAGGCAAAAAAAAAACTTGCTGGACTTGATAGAGTCCCAACCGGGGAGGCAGACACAAGGGAGAACAGCTCAGAACAAACCAACTTCCCCTACTTAAAGCAAACTCCCTTCTGCTACATCCAAACTTCCTCTTCCTCCTCCTAAGCCAACCCTACTACCGAGACCTAAGCCTTCCGATCCCAAATGAAAAAGGGAGTCAAAGGGCAAGGAGGTGATGGAGGTTGAGAAGTCTCGCCCCACATCGAAAGAGGAGGCCCAGGGAGCCTATAAGTAGTAGAAAGTTGGGCATAGGGGATCTAAGAAGAGGGTCAATCCTCTACCTGAGCTCCAGGCTTGGCTCCTGGCTCTAATGCTTGATGGGGTCCCCTTGATGGACAATGCTTCCATTAAGGACTTCCAGGGAGGCACCGGCAGCCATGTGGCCGACATTTTAGAGAGGGCCCTGTTACTGCCCTCGGGCATGGCCGAGCTGCGATCCTTTAGGAGGTAGGAGGTCTTGCTCAGCCTCAAGAGGTACTTGGGGATGGTAAGGTTTTCAACTTACTTAGCCTTTGTTCTCTGTTTACCTTGCACTTGTTATTTATTTATTTAGCCTTTGTTCCTTATTTACTTTGCATTTTTTCTCTTTTTTAGGCTGTTCAGGCCATGTTTAGGGCAGAGGAGATGGCCAACAGCTGCAACAGACAATTTGAAGACGAGAGGAATAGGCGCGTTATGGCTGTAGAAGCCTTTAACATTGCTGACCAGTCTACCAAGTACCTGAGAAGCAAGCTGCAGGATGAGGAGAGGGCAAGGAAGAGTGCAGATTCGGCTTTAGAGGGCATTCAGAAGCAAGACGAACACCAAAGGCTACTCCTTTGCAAGGTCGAGGAGTAGTTGGCTGCTGCCAAAGGGCAGATTGAGTCCTTGAAGAAAAAATTGGAAGGTGCATAGAAAGCCAAAGACACTATGGAGAAGGCCAAAGACGAGGCAGTGAAAACTCAAACGGAGGCAGAAAAGGCTAAGGAGCAAGCAGAGGAGATTAAAGAGTAGGCCGAGTAGAAAGCTCATGAGATAGGGGTGGCTGAGACTGAGACTAATTTTAGAGCCCAAGTAACAGGGGTATGCAGGCTTTATTGCTCCCAAGTTTGGGTCGAAGCCCTCAACCAAGCTGGGGTTGAGGCTTCGTCTGGACTTAGGAGAGCGGAGAACATGTATTAGCCCTTGCTCTCTAAGAGTCTGCTCTTGCCAATTTTGAAGCCGATGCTGCCCCTAAAGTGGCAGAGGCAGGTCAAAACAATGCCACCAACGCTTCTACTTCCCTTAACAAGCCTGCCGAGGAGACTGAGCATCTTGGGGTGTCTGAGAAAGAGAAACCATTAACCAGGAAGTACCCTAGGATGTGATGAAGCCTCCAGCTGACCTTCAAGCTCCCTTTGCTGAGAAGGAGGCCATTTAGAAAATGGAGTTAGTCTTGGCTTCCCTTGCTGTGCCCCTCAAATGGAGTTAGCTAGGATTCTGAAGCCTCTGACACAACCTTTCAGTAGCCTTCCAAGGACAAGTTGACTATAAAGCTAAAGATATAAGCTGTTTCTGTTTATTTATATTGCTGCTGTTGTTGTTGTTGTTTTTTTTTTTTTTTTTTTTTTTTTTTTGGTGTACTTGAATTTTTGTAATGAAATGTACTCACTTTTTTCAATGATAAGGCCCTTTGCTTATATGATTCTTTTTTTTTTTNATATGTCCACAGGACATGTAGCAATTCTTCCACCCATCTTCCCTTCGCATCATCTAACCTCTTTTTCAGTCCATTAACTATGGCCTTATTGACAGCCTTAACCTGTCCATTTCCTTGGGGGTAGGCCGAGTGGAATACCTGTTTATAATTCCCAGGTCACAACAGTATCTCTTGAAGGCTTTACTATCAAATTAAAGGCTGTTATCTGAGATGAGGGTATGAGGGACCCCAAATCGAGTAACAATGTTCTTCCAGATAAACTTCTTAGCATCCACATCCCTAATGTTAACCAGGGGCTCGGCTTCGACCCATTTGGTGAAATAGTTTGTGCCGACCAATAGGTATCTCTTATTTCTTGCTGCTTTAAGGAAATGGCTTACAATATCCAAGCCCCACTAAGCAAACGGCCAAGGATTGTAGAGAGGATTGAGGACCCCTCCCTGTTGGTGGATGTTTGGAGCAAACCTTTGGCATTGGTCATACTTCTTGACATATTTTTAGGCTTCCTTCTGCATACTCGGCCACCAATATCCTTGAGTGATGACTCTGTGAGACAAAGATTTTCCTCCCGTATGACTCCCACAAATTCCTTCATGCAGCTCCTTGAGCAGTAATTCTGATGCTTCGCGGTGTATACATAACAAATACAGCCCAGAATAAGAGCGCTTGTACAACTTGTGATCCTTGGATAGCCAGAACCGAGGAGCTTTTCTTCATATTTTCTCAACTTCTAATTTCTCTTCAGGTAGTGCATCATCTTTAAGAAAACTTACTATAGGATTCATCCAGCTCGGACCCACTCTGACTTGATGGATCTAAACCATGTCCATCTTGACTCCATCTGCTCTGCATAAGTCCTCAACAAGGATGATTCAAGGTAAACCCTGCGTCGAGGAGGTGGCAAGAGTGGCCAATGAATTTGCGTGCGTGTTTCCACCCCTAGAGACGTGTGACAAGTCGAAGAATTCAAAATCTGATTGCAAGTGCCTGACCTGACTCAGGTACTCTTGCATTGTCACATCTCTAGCCTCTAGCTCCCCTTTCACTTGACCCACAACCAATCTCGAGTCCGAAAACACTTCCACTGCCTTTCCCCCCATTTTCTGTACCATGGCTATTCCTTGCAATAAAGTCTCATATTCGGCTTCATTGTTTGTGGCTAAGAACCCTAGTCTCAATAATTTCTCTATAGTAATCTTCTCAGGAGATATTAGAACCAACCCCACCCTGGACCCCCTTTGGTTCACTGCGCCATCAACATTCACTTTCCAGCGTGAGGGTCCTTGCACGGAGATTGTGCCAACTGATTTTCCATCCATGTTTTGCTCCTCTGTTACCATTTCTATCTGGGGTTCGGCAAATTTGGCTATTAAATTAGCGAGGACCTGGCCCTTGACAGAGGTCTGAGGCATGTATTTGATATCGAAAGCCCCTAGAACTGTGCTCCACATGGCAATTCTTCCCGTGTAATCGGCACTTCGGAGTACATACTTAAGTGGAAGCTGAGTTAGAACAACAATTGTGTGCGCTTGGAAGTAATGAGGGAGTTTTCGCATGGCATGCAATATTGCCAAAATTTCCTTCTCCAATGGTAAATAACGCACCTCAGCCTCATGTAATGATTTACTCACATAATAGACTGGTCGTTGTATGCCACCGTCAATTTGTATCAACACCAAGCTTACAACATGAGGGGCCACCGCAATGTAGGCAAACAAAACCTCGTCGGCCTTAGGACTGGACATGATGGGTGGTCGGGATAGGTATTCCTTAAGTTGCTAGAAGGCCAAAGCCTAGTCCTCGAACCACTCAAATCCTTTCCATTTGTTCATCAGGAGGTAAGATGGTTGGCACTTATCCACAGATCTAGAAATAAACTGATTCAAGGCTGCGATCATTCCAGTGAGTTTCTAGACTTCTTTGGGGTTCCGAGGAGGTTGTAGATTATGAATTGCTTTGATCTGATCTAGGCTCACCTCAATTCCCTTATGAGTTACCATAGAGCTCAAAAATTTGCCAGACCCGACACCAAATGAGCACTTAGAGGTATTGAGACGTAGTTTGTGTTTCCTTAAGATGTCAAAAATGACTCCAAGGTCTCCCACGTGCTCGGACACCACTTTACTTTTTACCACCATGTTGTCTATGTAGACTTTAATACTCTTGCCCAGCTGTGGCTCGAACATTCTAGTCATCATCTTTTGGAAGGTAGACATCATATTCTTTAAACCAAAAGGCATCACTTTGTAGTAGTAATTTTCAATAGGAGTCACGAATGCTGTTTTTTCTTGATCACCTAGGGCTAGTGGTATTTGATGATAGCCTTGGAAGGCATTTGAGAAGTTTATCCGAGGATGGCTTACAGTTGCATCCATTAACTGATTTATCTAAGGCATGAGGAATGGGTCTTTTGGACATGCCTTGTTTAAGTCTGTGAAGTCCACACAAACTCACCACTTCCCACTCTTCTTCTTTACAACCATGGTGTTAGCCAACCACTCGGGGTAGAACATTTCCTTGATAGCCCCTGCTTGCATGAGCTTTCTCACCTCGTCCCTAACAACATCAGCGTGGTCCTTGGAAGGGCGCCAAGGTGGTTGTTTTTTAGATGTGGCTGATGGATTTACATTTAAGTGGTGACATATGAAGTTCGGATCAATTCTTGGGGCATCATAAGCATCCCATGCAAACACATCGATATTTTTTCTGAGGAACCCTATCAATCCCTCCTTTTCCTTAGGGGGTAGTTGAGATCCCACTTGGAAGAACCTCTCCGGGTCATCGCCAATGGTCATATTTTCTAGATCCTCACATTTTGCCTCCTTAGCTGGTGCATTAATAAGTGATGCCGGGGTCTTTGATTGCTATGAGCTTTCTTCAACAAGGGCTGAGGGCTCTGCTCTGGGCCGATGTGAGATGGTGGCCACCAGGCACTCTCTTGCCGTAGCTTGGCAACCTCGAATTTCCAGGACCTTGCCCTCAGAAGGGAACTTCACTTTCTGATGCAGGGTGGAGGCAACGGCTCCTAGGGTATGAAGCCAAGGTCTGGCCACGATGGCAGTGTAAGCGGAGTAAATATCCACCATAATGAAGTCAACCTCCACTATCTTCGGGCCAGTTTGCACAGGCAGTCTAATCTGGTCCTTTGGCAAGATAATCTTCTCATCAAAACTCATCAAAGGGAAGCTGTAGGGTGTCAAATCTTCTGGTCTCAACTTCAGCTCCTTATAGAGATCGAGGTACATGATCTCGACTCCACTACCATCATCTACCATTACCCTTTTCACGTTGTAGCTCCCAATTTGAAGAGTGATTACTAACTCATCGTTGTGGGGTTGGAGGGTTCCAATTTTATCTACCTTGGAGAAACTCAAGATTGGATGAGGATACACTTTGGTGCTTTTCAGCTCTAGGCCAAAGTCATTGGCGGGTAGCCGAGCTATAGACATCACCCTAAAAGGGCATGAGCCCGTCCTCCCCGGAGCAGCAAAGATTACGTTTATTGTTCCTATGGGTGGTTTTAAGGAAGTGCCTCTTTGGGGCTCCTAGTTTGCTTGGCTTTGATGACCATTGGAAGGATGCAAAAGATGCCTCAGTTTCCTTTCTAGGACTAGCTGATCCAGGTGGCTCCAAAGGTTCCTGCAGTCTTTTGTAGTATGTCCGTGGTCCCGGTGGTACCGATAACACAGACTCTGATTGCGTTTCATGGAGTCTCCAGCCATCTTATTCAGCCATTCCAAGAATGACTCATTCTTGATTTTCTCCAAAACCTAATGTATCGGTTCTCTGAATACGGCGTTAACCGTCCATGCGTTGGCTGATTCGAATTGCCTTGCGAAATCTCTCCTCGAACGGTCATTATTGTATCGGTCCGACCTGAAATTCCTATTCTTTTGAGGGATAACCTTCTCCTTCCTTTTCCTTTGTAGCTGGTCTTCTTCCACTCTTTTGTATTTGTCAATTCGGTCCATAAGTTGACATACACTAGTGACAAGCTTGCCAGTCAAGGATTTCCTCAAGGCGTGCTCGGTTGGGAGACCGCTTTTAAAAGTGCTGATGGCGACGTTATTAAAGTTGTCGTCCATCTCATTATATATTTCCCAATATCTGTCAAAGTATGCTTTTAGAGTTTCTCCCTCACACATGGATAATGACAACAACGAACTCAGAGGCCGAGAAACCTTGCTGTTCGTAATGAAGCGAGAGCCAAAGGCTTGGGTGAGCTACTTATAGGAATTTATGAAGTTCGTTTTCAAGCCGTTGAACCACCTCACTGCTATAGGTCCTAGGCTGGATGGGAAAACCTTGTACATCAAAACTTCGTTCTTGGAGTGGACGGCCATTCTTTGATTAAACTGGCTCACATACTCTACGGGTTTGTTCGACCATTATAGACGGTGAACGTAGGCTGATGGAACTACCGAGGTAGCCTAGCCCCTTCTATCTTGTCTGTGAAGGGTGATTTAGAGATCTGATCCAGAGCCTTACTCATGGCATCATTACCTAGGCCTCTGCTAGATGGGCCTCTGTATTTTCGTCTATGATGGTGCTCGTCTTCATAAGAGAAGGTCTCACTTGGGGGAGTTCTTGATCTCTGCTTGTAACTGCTGTCCTCTTCATCATTAGAGGTTATGTCAGAATTGGAAGGAGACCACCTTCGTTGTGCATGGCGCAGTCTCTTTTTCAAGTCATTTATCTCATGCTGCATGGCTTGGTTATTATTTTGTCTCTGGGATATGCAACTGCCCACTTGGGAGTGGCTTTTGCTCATTTGGGTGGTATGCACACTCCCCTCTTGATTCCTTTCATTCTCTTGATTTTTTTCATGTTCAGGGCTAGGAACATTATCCTGTCGTTGGGATCCTACAAGTTCTGTCTGTTGGGGACCTGCTTGGTGTGGATTTTCTTGGTGTGGACCTGATCCTACCATGTCTAACTGTTGCACTCACGAACACACAAATTCTTCCCACAGACGGCGCCAATTGTAGGGACTGTGTTTATACACTATTCCTAAGGGATAAGTGGATTCAAGCCCGGCAAGCTCAATATAATAAATTTGTAGAAAATGAGTAGAAGAACTGGGCTTTGATGAGTGTAACAACAGTTGAAGATGATTTAAATAAAGAATGAGTAAAACAACTGTGGACTTGGGCAAGCAATTCAATCCTCGGCACTAATCCGTGGAAGTTCAACTTATTATTTCTTGAGTGGCAGTGGCTATAGTTACAAAGTTAGTTCAGATTGCTACAGTGTTTTCTTTGATAAAATCCCGATCCCTTTTCTCAAAGCTCCTTCTTCCTTATATACTACTTTCCTCCTTCATCTTCACCATACACGTGCATGTCAAATCTACTGTTGTTGGTCTTTGTCATATCAACCTCCATCCAAAGCTTTTAGGTAGTACCTGTGAGTCTAAAAAGCCACTGCTCAGGTATCATTTCCACATTAATGCGGTCAGAGTGTTAGTTGTGGAGTATTTAATGTGGAGGCAGCAGCTTTTCCTAGAATTGCTCTACCGCCATGCTCCAATGTGCTTACTTGCTATACTTATCTTTTTCCTTGGAGTACTTTGGAAGATTGTCTTTGCCAGTAAGTCACTTTACTTCTACCTCGGCCTTGGTTAGCCGAGGACAGAGTTATCCTCGGCACGGTTTCCTGGGTTGCCATGGTCACCATTGTCTTCTTCACATACAATTGTGGGTCTCGGCATGGACTTCAAGTCCAGTACAAAAGGTGGATGTATATCACTGGGCTCAATGACCCCACATAAGAATTTAAAGAAAATTAAAAAAAAAACTAATATTAAAAAAAAAAAAAAAGAACAGGTAAGGGGAACGACGACATCGTCGTTCCCCTTACCTGAAATCAAAACCCATGCACATGGCTACCTTAAATCAAATCAATCAATGAAAATCGATGCCGACCAAACCGTGTTCCTGTTGGAACTTTTAATAATTACCTCTCCCACCAAAACGCCTTCATAGTCGTTGTCGACGATGACTCTCAATTCTGATAGTATAATAAATCCTTAAAACCAACTCTCAACTCTTGGATCTCTCATAAGTACAACAACAAATGCAAAACACCACTTATTGCTACCTTTTTCTTTGTGCCTTGCTTTTCTTACTTAGATTATTCTTTTGGTGGGTTTTGATTTCAGTCCCCTAAATGTTTTTTTTTTTTTTTTTTTTAATATCAGTTTTTTTTTTAATAATAATTTTCTTTAAACCGAAATCTATTAAAAAAAAAAAAAAGCCAAAACGACCTCGTTTTGACTCAATTAACGGCAGGACATAACTAAAGTTTAACAGAGTACCAAATTGACAACAATTGAAAGTTAGAAGACTGAAATGACAAAACTAAAAGTTAGAGGATTGAAATGAAAAAGACTGAAAGTTAGAGGGTCTGTTTTGCATTTTTGCCTAAAAATTACACCAAATATAGAAAAATATAAGGAAAAATTACAACTAACCCACTTGTGGTTTGCTCAAAATTCAACTTGCCAATATGTGGTTTCATTTTTTATACTTTACCCCCTTGTGGTTTTTTTCCGTTACTATTCCGTAACCAACCTCCCCACATGCTGTTAGTCTAACACATTTTATGCCAAAATCAGAACACAAAACAAATCAAACACTCATCTCCCCAAAACTTTTTTCATGCATGCTCACCCACTCAAAACCGAGGATGCTATCCACCTGATATCTTAGAAAATAAATAAATAAAGGTCACATCTACCATTTTAAAGAACTTCTTAAATATGCTTTTACCGTATCTAATTATCCTACATCATTGACTTCAAATATAAGTCTTATTCAAAATATTTAAGACTCTTGTAGTCTATATATAGAAGCATCCAAAGCTTAAGTTGGCGTGTCACTTGTAACAACTCAAAAGCTTTACACACACACACACACACACACACAAAGCATGAGGAATTAGGACTTATTGGGAAATGGGTCCAAACTCCAGTCTCGGAGCTAACAATCAATGATGCAATGGGAACAAATAGGGAAGGAAAAAAACAAGTGGAACTTTAAATTAAGTGTGCAATTGGGAACCGATTAAAAATTAAAATTATTTTATTATTCAACTTATTTTTGCTACTATTCATGGGTCCCACTGCACTTTTGGTATTATTCATGAGTTCCACTGTACTATTTCAGCTGACTTTTACCTTTATCTACAGTACTTTCAGCAAAAAGTTTACAATTTCAGCAAAATAAGTAGATTCCAAACAGACCCTAAGAAATGTTATTTCCGTTGTTTTTTTAGGTTGTGTCCCATTCATACTTTTAAATTAAGATCTCAGGGGGTAGCACCCTTGATTTTGAGTGGGTGAGCAAGCGTGGAGTGTGTTTTGGGAAGAGGAGTATTTAATTTGTTTTGTGTTTTGATTTTGGCATAAAATGTGTTAGATTAACGGTATGAGACGAAATGGGTTACAGAGTAGTAACAGAAAGAACCACAGGTAGGTAAAGTGTCAAAAATGAAATCACAAATAGGCAAGTTGAATTTTGAGTAAACCAAAGGTAGGTAAGTTGTAATTTCCCCAAAATATAATGTTTTCCCCCAAAATAAACAATTTAATGCGTTAACTTTTTTGCCCATTTTCAAATTTTAATATTTCAACCAAGGAATTCACGTTGGAAAATGTTGCCAACATGCCTTTGAGCAAAATTCCAAATACATGTAGTCAACTCATTATTAGGGATTTTTCCCCCCCCAAAATAACACCCATTTTCAAGCAATTTTGTTAATTAGCATAGTTTTTAAACTATTTATGAAAGTAACATCTCGAGTCTCTTAGACTCGAGTTTACTATAGCAAATCGAGTCTGTAGGAATTGATTTCCAGGGGAACTTGAGTGTGTAGGAGACGATTTGCAGTGGAACTCGAGTATTAGAGACTCGAGTTCTTGGAAAACGGCCTTCGCCTGAGGGAATCATACACGTTCGTGGTTTCAATCCGAGCTTGGGTTCGTGGGTTTCGCTGCTTGGTTCGTGGGTTTGCCACCTGAGTTTGTGGGTTTTGTTGCTTGGGTTCGCTGCTTAGGTTCACTGGTTCGTGGGTTCGCCGCTGGGTTCATGTGGTTTCTACTTTGATCTCTTGTTTGTGTTTGGGTCTGTGTTTTTCTTTCTTTAGTTGTCGTGGATTTTTTTTTTTTTTTTTTAGTGGGGAGAAGGGTTCTTAGATTTTTTTCAAAAGGGAGCAAAGGAAGAAGAAGAAGGGCTTTTTGGCTTTCTCATGTGGAACTCGAGTGTTTAAAACTCGAGTTCCAAGTGAATTTTCGTTAGAATCGAGTATGTGATACTCGATTTGCTATAGTGATCTCGAGTCTCTTAGCCTCGAGATGATAGTTTGCTAAATAGTTTAGAAACGATGCTAACTAACAAAATTGTTTTAAAATTGGTGTTTTTTTGAAAAAAAATCCCATTATTGGTGGTTGTCTGCAGCTCCAACCTAACTATTGTGAGGACTTTTAAGACTAAACAGTAACATGTCCAAACTTTGTCGTGTGGCAAATGGCAACTGGTAACTGTTGTCATGCTGTAATTGCCTATATTCAATACACTTGAAACGATGACTAGAAAAGAAGAACAAGATCAACTCTCATATTCCAGAAGAAAACATAATGGCAATAAGCCAATAACAATAATATTCATCATCAATTTCCGATCATTGTAGATGGTGAATCTGGGTAAAATGTGGGTGGTCAGACATGAGGAATTTGCATTGTGGAGCATCTTCAACGCATTATTTATATATATTTTTTGTACTGTTTGGAGAGTAAACAAGAGTTTTTATATTTTACTTACTTTTTCAAATACACTTTCTAATAAATTTTGTATCATTTTCACTATCTGTAACCCCAAAGATCAATCATTTTCACTCAAAAAGCAAAGAACACACATTTATTTCTACTACATCAGAGAGAGAGAGCATCACTGAGAGAAAGAGATTGACGTTCCAAAATCTGAGGAGAGAGTCGCTCAGAGGACTTAGGCCAACGAAGATCGGCATTCACCATTTACTCCACCCCGTTTTTGTCCCTTCCCTACCACTAAAAGGACATGCTACCTAGATGGGTTAGATTGGTTTCTGTCTTTATTTATTTATTTATTTATTTATTTATTTGGTTTTAAGCTCATGTTTATGTTTGGACTGTCTCCGCGAGAGAGAGAGAGAGAGAGAGAGAGAGAGAGAGAGAGAGAGAGAGAGAGAGAGAGAGAGAGAGGATTTGGGTTGAGTTAGCTGTTGTGAATGTTGAATAAAAATTGAATATGTTAATTAGTTGGTTGAATTTTTTATTCTAATTAATTCTTTTACTAATGAATAGTAGGTCATCAGACTAAAAGAGTTATTGTTCATTTGCAAACAACTTTTTGCTAATAAACAGTAACTTAGAGAGTCTGTTAGAGCAACATTTTGTGGGTTTACTCTCCAAATTAAAGAGAGTTTTAAGTTTAGAGAGTTTGTTGGAGATTCTCTTAGAGGGTTCTACTATACTGCCTGCGACATTAATATCTAAATAAGCAAGGTTGCTACTGGTTAGTTGCACACTTGCACTGTAGTGTGCACATCATACAGCTCCTGCGATTGTTAGGATTGCTTACAAACCAAGCTGCCTTGCAAGCCTTCAACAATTAAATAAGCTGGGTTTAATAATATAAACTTGTTTTCTTTACAAGCCAACTTTGATTTTGGAGAACAAGAGATGCTGGTGCGTTTTGTTGTTTTCTTGTTAGGCAAACTCCTGGAATGGAAAAATTATAGAGTCTTCATGGTGTACTATGTCATATGTCTACCATTCTACTAAAAGACTCCCCCACTTATTTAAAATTGCTGAGTCAGTAATTAGTTTCTGTTTAAAAAAAAATTTATGACTAAACAATTTTAAACAATTGAGAATTTTTTAGTAGAATGGTGAATCACGTTACTTGTTTACCATGAGGACTTTATAATTTCTCCTGGGAATGGCTTTCTTTTGTTTTGTCTATGCTTTTTGTATTTGCTTAAATGTGAGAACAAAAGGTGATTAAGTAAATAAGTTGTCTTATTTGGAAGAGACTGACTTATTTGTTTAAAGGTACTTTTTATCGTTAATAAGATAGCAGTCGATAAGCGCAATCAAACTTTGTTGACATTTTACTTGAAAATTTAAATGATATGATCGGTTGCAAGTTTGCAATATCGAATTTTGTTGAAAGTTGTGCTCTGAAATCTGCTTTACAATGATTTTCATTATTTGTGTTAGGACTTTTAGTATTCGTTAATGTTATGACAAAATTATTTATAATTTGAATTTACATATGGGGTAAATTAAGGCTGAAGCTTTTGATTACTGTGCAAGACTAAAGACCTCAATCGAGCAAGATCTAGAACTCCGTCATGTGAGAATGAAGATTAAAACATAAAGTTTCGATACACTCTTGATAGACTTTAAATTAACTAAGACCCTATTTTGAAAATTTTAGAGTTTTCCTTTCAGTGCTGTTTTTATAGTCACCTTAAGCCTAAAACCTACTTAAATTTTAAACCTTATTTCAACTCTAATCACAAGAGAGGAAGACAATCACACTAAACCTTGAAAAATCTAGAGAGAGCCTTCTTCTTTTGTCTTCCAACCTCTCCCATTGAATATCTTTGAGAGGTTGTGTATCCAAACACATAGATCACCATACTTATGTCAAACTTACAATTGAAACCCTAGAGACAACATCACATCTTCAAGAAGTCTTGGAGTGATTGGAGATCAGTTTTGTGATCAGTTGGTCGACTTGCAACAAGAAGTAACTTTGAAGGCTTAAGGCAGGAATAATAGGAGTGGGAAGCTCAGGTTGTTAAAGTCAACTTACTTTGATCTCTTTAGATATAAAGCCTCGAGTAGGCATAGACCTTATTTAGATCACATACGCGTTCCGTCTTGTCCTCTATTTTCCAAACTTTTTGTTCTTGAGTTTTTAAAGCCATTTGTGACCATTTGTTTTGGCTTGTTGTGCTTAACTTCTTTTATTGGCTGATCTATTATTTTATTATTATTTGACCAAATTAATGTATTATTTAAGACATAATAAATAAATTAGTTCTTATCACTTTCTCAGACACGAGTTATGTTCTGTCTTCCTCAATTGTTCTTGCTCTTACATAGACTTCTCTTGTTCTCAGAATTTTTTCTTGATCGATTAAAAGAAAATGCTTTGTGGAAGGTTATTTTTGTACCTTTATGTGTGGAGGTGCATTCAACACAAAGGTTGACGTTATAATCTGATCCTAGTGTGTTGTACAGCCTGAGAATTTTTTTGCAACAAGTTCTTCTTTGGGTGGTACTAATCAACTTTTAAAGACAATACATTCACGTAATTTTATAACTTTATGAGATCGATCTTCAACTTATTTGTAGATTCTGCTCTTGTTAAGAAAGCCAACGATTCATACGTCATAGCATTATCTTTCTTCCTAAGGTGGAGGATCATAAAGTAAAGAGCAAAAGATCGTATAAATCCATGCTGTGACATAATGTGTTTTTTGTCAAGAATAATTTAGTGAATGCACTAGCTCTTTAACCGAAAAAACAAGTTAAATCAGAAAAATCAATAGGTGGTGATGAAAAAATTGGAATTTGTTATGACAGGATCATTCCCTTAAACCACACCAGCTAGGCCAATTGGCTTCTGGAACTATACGAAACATATATTTAATTTTTTTCCATTAAATAATTAGTTTCCACTGTAATATAATAATTAATAGTTAATCAATGAATACTATTCATGGGCTGACTCTTTGACCAGTCGTTCTCAGGTCAAAATGATTCCTTGTCCCGCAAGGTTTGTTGCCTACCTGATGAGTACCTAAGCACACCTATACTTTGTTTTTTTATACCTAAAACTCTGTTCTAAACGTCCTCAAATGCTCTAGCAGTCACAATCTCTTCAGCATTTTCTATCCCCTTGATGACTAAAGATAGCATCAAATTACATAATTTGAAAATAGTTATTGTCTTGTTGCCATTCGTAGCTTCTATATTTTTATCTGCAACTTGGATTGATAGACATAGGCATCTAGCCCAAATGAATAGCCAATCATTAGCCAAAAACAGACTAAAAACAAGATAAACTAATGCCCTGTAAATGTACATATATTTCCAACTACTTTAGGTCCATGGATACTAAAATCCTCAAGGTCTCTCACTAACAATAGTCACCTTGATTTTTAACTCTTTTAGCATGGAATCTGTAAAGCTGTGAAGAATCATTTGTACTTGGCCCGATTGAACTCCTTGTTATGGTTTTATTGCTTTTCTAAGTTCACACACCTACATAAACTATAAGAGGCTCCGCACACCAATGAATCCGTGTAGTCTATGACGAGGAAATAATGTAATGTTTTTCTAGCACTGCGGCTTCATATTTCTAAGTCAAATTCATGACTTCGCTAAGTTCCAGTAATGTAAATTTCTTTTCTCCCTTGTGGTCCTGCGGCAAGAAAGTAATTTATTCAATCATTGGCAGGATACTATATCATCATATAAATCCATCTTGTGGGGGCTTTGCTGTCATCACCTTTGGCTGCTTTTCTCTTTGTTTGCAAGGCTTCTAAATTTCCTTAATACTCAACTTCAATCCATTACTGTTGCAACATAATTTTCAAACGTTAGCTTGTCTCCATGTCTACCTTTTATGGTGTTGGTTCTTCCCTCTTGTAATTCTTACTCTATTCTTCTCTGCAACCTGGTTTTTAAGTATTAATGTCTAGTTTGGCTTAGAGTTCTAAGAAGTGACGAGGCATCATATGGGGAGTAACATGGAAGAAAAGGTCATTCTTCACGGAAAGTCTAAGGTATTATTTTTTCTTTGCAATTCCTTGAAAATTCTTTTTCTACGGTTGTTAATGTTATAAAAATTCTGATTTAGAAGTTCGCACTTTGTTAATAATTAGGACGGGGTAGAACATGAACTTGAAGAGTCAGTTTTAGCTTCTTTACCCACATTACCCGCTCAAACTAGCAGACCAAGCAGCATGGTTTTCAAGGCAAGTTCTATTGTTTGTACTACTACAACTTAGATCGTTTCATGTTTCCCCTTTAATATTATAATATAATTAAGCTTTCATTATGGTGCAATATTTGATCAAACTTGATTGGAATACAGAAAGCACAAACAATGATTCCTGCTCACTTGGTTGCTGAAGCCATATCCACTCTCCATAGCCTTGACCTGAGATGGAATTTGTAAAGCAGTATGTCTTTGCAAAATACCCGCAATATTGCAATGGCCTTGTGGAAGAGGGACACAACAAATTTGATCTTGATAATCTTTCTATAAAGGAGGAATCTACAGAGACCCTACCTGATGACAAACTCAAGTCCCCCAAGAATATTAGTGGTAATCTTTTTGACCTTGACAAAACCCAATTGGAGCCATCAAGACTCCTTGATATACTTAACAAGAAATCTTCTTTTCAAGGGAGTTTCATTTCAATCCTAGAAATCCAAGCTAGGCAACGAGCCTTGAAGCATTGTGGGCTATCAGAGAAGGACTACTTGGTTCTTTTCATGCCTAACTACAAGGATGCTATGATGATGATTGGGGAGAGCTACCCTTTCTTCAGAGGAAATTTCTACCTGACCATTATTAGCGAAGAGTTGGATCAGATAAGGGAATTTGCGATTCATAAAGAATCAAAAGTCGTTTCAGCACCAGAATCTTGGTTGGACTTGAGGATTAATGGGTCACAACTTAGCCAGCACTTCAGGAGGAAGTGTAAGCAAGTCCTAAGGGACTTTTTTCTTACCCTCTCTATTTGAATGGGACCGATACTCACTGCATTGGATCTCAGAGGCACACTGGAATTCGTGGCATGTTCTCCTCGATGTAATAGGCTTGATTTTTGGCGAGGACTGGCTGGCTCTTGCTCTACACCGTCCTGACTTTGTGTTGTGTTTACTTGATAACACACATGGTTAGCCATCCAAGATTACTTGCCTCCTCGTTAGGAGAAAATCATTTGATACTACTTCACCTTCTGCCTAAGTTCATAACTAATTACTAGAGCTTGTAATAAGGATATGAATGTAGATCAGCTTCAAGACCTGTGATGATGCTAAAAATATCACCAATGAGCCACACAATGCTCGCACACTCGAAACGCCACCTACATAAAGAAAAGAGAAGACCTAACAGAGGGCACCAGTGTGGTGCCAGCCAAATACCATCCGAAGGTTAAGTTAAAACTTTTTACAACTCTAGAGAGCTACAGAGGGTGTAATTATGCGTACCTTGATTTGTGAGGGTATTGGAGCTTTTATAGTAGTAGAGGGTTGACCATCTCTTCCTTGGGCTAGTAGTCCTTTCCTTATAGGAAACCTAATGAATGTATATTACAGAATCTTTTCCTTGTAGGACACCAACATTAAGCGTGGGATACAAGTCAAGGTTTTACTAAAACCGTCAGCTTCAGGACTGTCAGCTTTTCTTATTCCCTTCAGCCATAACGGTGTTAGCTTTTTGATGGTGTTACCCCCTCGGTGAGCTTCTTAGACTTCCTTCCCATCAAGTCTCTATCCGTCAGTTTCTTGGGTCTTTGGCTTTTCATAATTTACCCCGTTAGCTTAAGCTGTAGGACCTATTCCCCTAACAAAACCTAACGGTTATAATTTCACTTATCATCAGTTGCCCCCTACTCCATATCTCCATTAGTTTGAACTGACGGGTTATGGAGTTAAATGCTTGGACAGGAGAGAGAAAATAATTCAAACGCGATTTCTTGAGCAGCCATTAATAAATGCTTGGACACGTGGCGCATTCTGGTTCGCTCCGCTTTTGGATGAAGGCGTCGCTTCGTCTTATGTGCATTTCCCCTTTATATATAACCCACCTCTTCCCTTATTTTTCCTATTTCATTTTTACTGATTCCTGGAGAAAAGACTCGTCGTCTTTGTTCCGTCAATTCTACTACATTGTCGCCTGTGTTGCCACTGTCACTTTCAAAGCCGTCACCTACTCTAAGAAACTTGTAAGTCCTTTTCTTTCTTTGTATATGCTTTATTTCGATTAATTTTTCTATAGCGAAGTCGTCATCCTAGGTGCTTAGAATAAATTTGTCATTTGTAGGTAATCAGATGTTAAGTGACGCGTTAAGTGATCAGTCGCCAGTCCGCGATGGAGGGGGCTACGGCGAGGTATTTGGTTTAGGTGATGAGTTCGGGAGCTTTTCCTGGTCGTCAGAGAGAGGGATATTAGCCCGATCTCCTGACGAGGAGGTAGGGAGTCACAGAGACGAAGGTCAGGAGGAGGTAATAGGTGAAGAGGGTGAAACTGAGGTGGGAGAAGAGAGGGATAGTGATGGGGATGAAGGTGATGAGGAGTCCTGTGAGGGAACTTCAGGAAGTCCTGGAGGTAGCCATCCCTTCATCCTTCCCAAGGAATGGGCTGTCAATAAATTTTTACCAAAAATGAGTGATAAGGTTTTCAAAGAGTTACGCATTCGTTTCCAAATCCCAGACCACTTCTTCATCCGTCTCCCCAGGGAAAATAAAAAGTACTATATGGGGAGAACCGCAGACGTCGGTATGTATGACGCTACGGGGCTCAGACTACCCCTGATGGCCTTACACCGTCAGCTGACTGACTTTCTGGGGTTGTCCATTAGCCAGATTGCTTCGAATTCATGGAGGATCTTTATAAGTGCTGATGTTTTATGGGGTCATCTGAGGGAAGGACACCATTAGCTTTCTTTGGATGAATTCTTCTACTACTATAGGCCCGAGCACCTGGCTTCTTCAAAGGGGATGTATCATTTTGTCGTTAGGGAGAGAGATTTGAGACTAGTGTCTAAAATGCCAGATTCAAATAGGGACTGAAAAAGTAGGTTCTTTTTTGTTAAAGAAACGGACTAGGTGTGCCGTCAAGAAGAGTGGGAAACGATGCCCCATAGTTATTTTGATAGAACTTGGGCTTTTGTCAGAGATTCAGGTTCTAACCGTCTACTTTTAACCCCGTTGGTTTTTACATATATTTATTAATTTTTTATTATTATTTTCTAAAGTTTCTTGACGTCGTCAACTTGTTTTTTTTTTTTTCTCAGCAAACACTTGCCCACTTATAACTGAGGAGCAAATGGATTTTATCCGTCGAGTTCTAGAGATTCCGTTGGAAGAGCAAAAGTGCCGGGACTTAATAACTCTCGACACTCTTTACGCATACTGTGGGGGTCCTGAACCGACGCTAGAAGCCCGCAAGTTAGAAGAATTTTCTCGCCATCGTGAGTATATATATATATATATATATATATATTTTTTTTTTTTTATTTTTTTTTTTTTATATATGTGGCCTCGTCACTTTTAGCTCCGGCCGTCACTTTCTATGCATGTCTGTTACCTTTGCAGAGATGGAGTAAGCTAAGCAACAGATAAGGGCGGTTGCTGCCCGTCAGAAGGAGAAGAAGAGGGCCAAGGGGGAGTTGACATCTTCGTCAGCTCCCAAAGCCGTCACTAAAGGTTCGTCGAAGAGGAAGACCGATGGGAAAGATGCCCGTCCACTCAAGAAGATGGCCGTCACTCCTGGGGATGAGCCCCTAAAGAAGTCACCCCCCAAATCAGGCTATGGGGCTGGAAATGGGGTGATGACTCCTTTTGGTCCAGTCTTTGAGGGGCCCCATTGCCTATTGACGCATAAGGATTATGCCATCGAAGAAGTGGAATCGTTCATAAAACCGACGGATATAGATCTTTATGCTCAGTTGGGGACGGAGGATTTGGGAGAGTCAGCCATTTTTTATTTAACACAGGTAAGCTCTCTCCTAGCCACTTTTCTTTCTTATCTTTTTCGTGTTTATTAACTGACAGCTGTGCCCTTCTAGGCCTTGGTACATGTGAAGGTGCTCCAGAACCGATGTGTGGCCAAGAAGGGTGTCGTCACTCGCGTCAAGAAGCACAACGTCAATTTGTTGAACCAACAGGGTCAGTACAAGGAGGCCGTCCGTCTCCTGAACGTCGATTTGAAGGAGTGTAAGGAGAAGCTGGAAAAGGCAGGCCGTCAGAAGGAGAAGTTAGAACAAAAACTGATGGCCCTTCATGAGCAGGTGAAGCAAGCTGGGGCTAATGTGGTCAAGAAGTTTAAAGCGTCAGATTCCTTCATTGATACTTGTGGTGGATACTACGACATAGGGTTTGATGACTGCCTTAAGCAGGTCGTGTCAGCTTTTCTTGAGTTGGATCTGTCCGGGATTACTATAGATGATGCCCCACCAGCAACGCCTACGAATGACATCGTCGTTGTCGAGGGTGATGACCTTGAGGATGCCTCTCCTCCTGATGATAGCGATGTTATTTTGGCCCAGCCTACTGCGAACCCTCCCGTCACTGCTCCCAACCCTTCTGTGGAGGATTTAGGTGTTGAAGACCCTCCTAAAAAAAGTAAAAAGTCTTCAAGTGACGCTTCTTCTGCCCAGCCATAGTTTTGTTTTTTGTAACTGCTGTATTTTGTTCCAATTACAAACAATGTTTTAAATGCCCCTTAGTTTCTTGGGCTGTTATTTGTAAGTACTTTATTTTTGTTTGTGATACTTAGCGCCGGTCGCTTTTGAACATGTATGTATGGCTACTTGTCCGTGTGCTTCGTTTTCTTGCTTCATAGGTTTTAAGTCTATTTCTTAGTCGTAAGCTGGGGTCGTCAGCCTTACTGCGAGTTATGATTTTATGGCACTGATTTGCTATCTTTAAGCATGATTATGGATCCGTCCATTTTTGTGCCGTCATCTTAATGAGGCCATTAGCTTTGACTTATTTTTGAATTGAGTATTCTAGTGAAGCTGTTAGCTTGATGAAGCCGTCGGCTTTGTCTCTAAGGGATTTTCAGTGTCTTTAACTCGAGGTGAAGTTGTCCGTAGGCTTCTTGTCTACATCCTGGACTTATCCTTTTTGTGATCAAAATCCTTTGACGGGACCGTCACTTCGACGAGCTCGTCAACTTAGCTGGCCGACATTTTTCCTTTGGACTTGGTTTCTTGCCCATTCAAGGGCGTCAGCCATGTGTCATCCTCTTGAGATGGATCTGTTTGCCTCATAGGCTTGTAATTGCATACTTATGCAGTTTTAAGGTCGTCCATTTTTAGGGACTTAGAATCTTTCTACTTCTTATGGACTTGAGGTCATCTACTTTTTGCGAACTTGTAAATAAAAACATCAACCGTTCTAAATAAACTCCTCTTATTGCCATGCATCTATAGAAAAAAGTAGTTCTAGAAAAAGAAAACCTGCCCTTTGGGCTTATTGTAGCAAAAACAAAGTAAAAACTTGCCCTTTGGGCTTATTGTAACAGAAACTAAAATGATAAATCTGAGTATAAGTAAAATTTGTTGCAGTAAACTATAAAATGAAAATGGGGTGTTGTTCTTCATGCCATCATCTCTACTGGTAGTACTTCCGCAAGTGTTCAGCATTCTAAGGATGTGGCAGCTTCTGTCCATCTAGCGTCTCCAGGTGGTAAATGCCCTTTCTCTGCCATGCCGTGACTCGGTAAGGTCCTTCCCAATTTGGGCCCAGTTTTCCTTGGGTTGGGTCCTTGACGGTGCCCATGACTTTCCTTAGAACGAGATCTCCAACCTGAAAGTTTCTGTGTTGGACCCTGGAATTGTAATGCTTAGCCATACGGTCCTGGTACCTTGCGAGTTTTTGTTCTGTTGTCGCCCTGACTTCGTCTATTAGATCGAGTTGTAGACGTATAGCTTCTTCGTTTTTGCTCTTATCATGGTTGTGCACCCTGTAGCTTGTGGGTTCGACTTCGGCTGGGATGACTGCTTCGTTCCCGTATGTTAGTCGGAATGGTGTCTCTCTTGTGGGCGTCCTCGCTGGCGTCCTGTATGCCCAAAGTATGCTTGGCAGCTCTTCAGGCCATATACCCTTTGCCCCCTTGAGCCGAGTCTTAATAATCTTGAGCAAGGATCGATTCGTGACTTTGACCTGTCCGTTAGCTTGAGGGTGGGCGGGGGAGGAGTAGTGGTTCCGTATCCCCAACTGCGAGCAAAAGTCCCAGAAGGATTTGTTATCGAATTGCCTCCCGTTGTCTGAGACTAAGACTCTAGGGATGCCAAACTTGCATATGATACATCTCCAAACGAAACTCCACACATTCTTCTCCGTGATAGTGACCAAGGCTTTAGCTTTCACCCATTTTGTAAAGTAGTCGATGCCTACTACCAGGAACTTCAACTGTCGTACCGCCGTAGGGAATGGTCCCATAATGTCTAGTCCCCATGAAGCAAATGGCCATGGGGTCGTCATTAGGGTTAACTCTTCGGTTGGTCGTCTAATGATATTGCTAAACCTTTGACACTTGTCGCAAGTCTTGACATAAGCCTCAGCATCCTTTTGCATGGTGGGCCAAAAGTACCCTGCTCGCACTAGCTTGTGTGCTAATGATCTCGATCCTGAGTGGTTTCCACAGATTCCTTCATATACCTCTCTCATGATGTAGTCTACTTCTTCAGGCCTTAAGCATCTTAGGTATGGTCGGGAGAAGCCCCTTTGTACAAGACGTCTCTTATCAGTACGAATCTCGTTGCTTAGACCTTCAGTTTTCTTGCGGCTTCCTTTCCGTCTGGCAATACGCCGTTCTTTAGGTAAGAGACTAACGGCATGGTCCAATTGCTTTTGGTGCCTATTTCTTGTATATTGATGGAATCTATCAATGGATAGAGCTGAACAAAAGAGAGTACATTACCCCAGGTGATCATATTATCGGCTGAGGTGGCTTTGGCCAAGTGGTCGGCTTGCTCGTTTGCTCCCCGGGGTATCTGTATGATTTTGGCCTTCAGTTCTTCTATCCTCTTCTTTGCTTGGTCCAGATACCTCTTCATTCTTTCACCCCGACACTCGTAATCCCCATTTATCTGGTTGGTAACGACCTGAGAATCGTAGTAAATGACCATGTTTGCGGCTCCTGCAGCTTTAGCGAGATCAAGCCTTGCTATTAAGGCCTCGTACTCCACTTCATTATTGGTGGTAGGGAAATCAAGGTGGACCATACAATCAACCGCGTCCCTTTCGGGCGACAGTAACACGAAGCCAGCTCCCCTAGCTTGCCTACTGGATGATTCGTCTACATGTATGCTCCATTAAGGAGAACCATTTGACCCCCGGTCCTCGCCATCGGTGAACTCTGTTATGAAATCCGCGACGATCTGCCCTTTAATGGAGGTTCGTGGGCGATACTAGTTGTCAAACTCACTCAACTCTATAGCCCATAACGCCAATTGGCCAGTAGCTTCAGGGTTGCTCATTGCCCTCCGCAAGGGCTTGTCAGTTAGGACAATCACCATGTGGGATTGAAAATATGGTTTGAGTTTACATGCCCCTGTGACTAGTGTGAAGGCGAGTTTCTCCATGGGCAGGTATCTTTCTTCGGCACTGCAAAGTGCCTGGCTGGCGTAATACACGGGCTTCTGTACTTGTCTTCTTCTCGGACCAAAGCGGTGCTAACGGTGGTAGGGGAGACAGCTAGATAGAGAAAAAGCTCCTCACCAGGCTGCGAGGGACTTAGTAATGGTGGGGAAGAGAGATAGGCTTTTAACTCCTCGAATGCTTGCTGACACTCGGTAGTCCACTCGAAAGATTTCTTCAGTGTGCGAAAGAAGGGTAGGCATTTATCTGTTGCTCTTGACACAAATCTATTTAGCGCCGCTATTTTGCCATTGAGGCTTTGTACTTCCTTCACATTCTTTGGGGGTGCCATCTCCATTATGGCCCAAATCTTGTCCGGGTTGGCCTCGATGCTTCTCTGCGACACCATGAATCCTAGGAATTTTCCTGTCGTTACTCTGAAGGTGCACTTTCCCGGATTAAGCTTCATGTTGTAAAAGCGGAGAGTGTCGAATGTTTCCTTAAGGTCTTCCAAGTGGTCTTCCTCCATTCGGCTTTTCACCAACATATCGTCAACTTAGACTTGGACATTTCTCCCAATCTGCTGCGCGAACATCTTATTCATAAGACTCTGATATGTTGCACTCGCATTTTTTAGGCCGAACGGCATCACCTTATAACAGAAGAGTCCTTAACTAGTTACGAACAAGGTTTTCTCCTGATCAGCTTCATGCATTCGAATTTGGTTGTAACTAGAGAAAGCGTCCATGAAGCTTAACAACTTGTGCTGGGCCATAGAGTCTACTAGAATGTTGACCTAAGGGAGGGGATAGCTGTCTTTAGGGCAATCTTTGTTCAGGTCGGTGAAGTCCACACATATCCTCCACTTCTCATTGGCTTTCTTGACCATTACCACATTCGCTAACAAGTCGGGATAGTACACCTCCCTAATGAAGCTTGCCTCTTGTAGCTTATCGACTTCTTCTGCTATCGCTTGGTCTCGCTCTTGGGCGAAGACTCGCTTCTTCTGTCGGACAGGTGGACAGGATGGCGACACATTCAACGTATGTACCATAATCGAAGGGTCAATTCCGAGCATGTCCTCATGGCTCCAAGCAAACATGTCTTGATTTTCCTTAAGGAAAGCTATGAGTACTGAGCGAATTGCTGGGCTAGTAAGAGTACCGAGCCTGGTGGTCCTGGAGCTATCGAGGGGTATCTCCTCGAGCCTTTCTACGGGTTCTGCCCCCATTCGTTGTTCTTCTATTCTCATGGTTTGCAAATGGTCATCCATCTCCAGCATTGCAATATAGCATTCGTGCACTGCTATTTGGTCCCCTCGTAATTCTCCTTCTCCGTACTCAGTGGGGAACTTGATCATCAGATGATAGGTTGAAGCTACAGTCCTCTAGGAGTTAAAGGTAGGTCACCCTATAATGGCATTGTAAGCAAAGGAGCAATCGACCACAAGGAACGTAACCTCTTTAGTGACTTGTTGGGGGTAATCTTCAATGGTAACAGGCAATGTGACTACGCTTAAGGGGTATACTTTAGTTCCTTCGAACTCGACGAGTGAAGCGTTGGCTAGGGTTAGTCGCTTTCTGCCGATTTGCATCTGCTGGAATGCTGGGTAGTAGAGAATATCCGCGGAGCTCCTGTTGTCAACTAAGACCCGATACATGTTATAGTCCCCTACCTGGATGCTAACAATGAGCGCATCGTCATGCGGATGGTGGAGGCGTCGAGCATCTTCCTCCGAGAAGCTGATGAGGGGGTTGTTAACTCGTGGCATCTTTAGGGCAACATCAGTGAGTTGAACATTCTGAACCATTCTAAGATAAGTCTTTCGAGCCCTTTTTGATAAGTTGTTGGTGGCCATGCCTCATCTCCTAAGGGCTGTCTCGGATGCTCGTTGTCTCGTCAGGGGGCTTGCTCTTAAGGGAGCGGATCTGCCCTTTCCTTCCTAACAAACTTCTGTAACTTTCCTTGCCTAATGAGGGCTTCAATCTGCTGTTTCAAGTCATAACAGTTAGCTGTGTCATGTCCGTGGTTGTTGTGGAAGCGATAGTATCTGTCTCGAGACCGCTTGTTGGGATCACCCTTCAGCTTTCCAGGGAAAGTCAATGCCCCCTCGTCCTTGATTTGCATTAGGACTTGGTCGATTATGGTGGTTAGTGGGGTGAAGTTTGTGAACCTCCCCGTAGGGGACTTAGAGCGCCTATCATCCCTTCGCTCTTCGATTCTTGCCATCTTCCACCCTCTTTCCTGTCAGGTATCTTCCTGCCTTTCTCTCTTCTTAGGTTTTTTCTTGCGGGCTAGTAGAGCGTCTTCAGCATTCATGTACTTTGTGGCCCTGTAAAGCACGTCTGACATAGTTTTCAAGTCATTCTTATATAGTGAAAATAAGAACTTACCCTTTCTCAGGCCATTCGTAAAAGCTACCACAAGTATTTTGTTGTCGGCCTTGTCAGTCGAGAGCACTTCCTTGTTAAAGCGGGCTATGTAAGATCTCAACATTTCATCCTCCCGTTGTTTGATACTCATCAGGCATGCAGTAGACTTCTTGTATCGATGTCCTCCAATAAAGTGCAAAGTGAATTGGGCGCTCAGCTCTTTAAAGGTGTTGATGGAGTTGGGTGTCAACCAGCTGAACCAAATTCTCGCAGGGCCCTTCAGCACCGTAGGGAAGGCCTTACACATGATCTCGTCCGCTACTCCTTAAAGATGCATCAAGGTCTTGAAGGTCTCCAGATGATCAAGCGGGTCCTTGGCTCCATCGTAGCTTTCTATCTGCGGTATACGAAACTTCTGTGGCAGGGGGAAGAAGTTGACAGAGGTAGTGAACGGCAAATCAGTTCGGTGAACCAAATCTTCGAGGTCGCTGGACACTCGTCCTTTAAGGGCGTTCATCATAAGATCCATCCTTTCCTTCATCAATTGCATCTCCGCGACCATGTAAGGAGGGGCTGTGTCAAAACCGAAGGGACAGTTGGTCTCCTGTCGTTCCTACTGGTTTAGAGCATTACTGCCTTCGAGTCCTTCCTAGTTCCTTCTCTCGGCGCTGGTTCCCTCTTGATCATCTCTCTGGTTGTTCGGTGGTGCATTCTTCTGCCGCAGTTGTTCCTCCAGGTCATGGTTTTGCATGGTTAGGTGTTCCATGATAGCGACAAGAGTTTGAACTTGTCTCTCGAACATCGTTTATGGTTGCCATCGAGTGGGTGAGCACCATGTAACTCTTTTGTCCGGGAAACTATAGTGTGGCTTACGTAAGCTTAAGGAGTCTCCCACAAACAGCGCCAACTGATAATGCTGAAAATATCACCAATGAGTCACACAATGCTCGCACACTCGAAACGCCACATGTACAAAGAAAAGAGAAGACCTAACAGAGAGCACCAGTGTGGTGCTGGCCAAATACCCTCCGAAGGTTAAGTTAGAACTTTTTACAACTCTAGAGTGCTAGAGATGGTGTAATTATACGTACCTTGATTTGTGAGGGTATTTGGGCTTTTATAGTAGTAGAGGGTTGACCATCTCTTCCTTGGGCTAGAAGTCCTTTCCTTATAGGAAACCTAATGAGCGTATATTACGGAATCCTTTCCTTATATGATACCAACATTAAGCGTGGGATACAAGTCAAGATTTTACTAAGACCGTCAGCTTTTCTTATTCCCTTCAGGCATAATGGCGTCAGCTTTTTGATGGTGTGACCCCCTCGGTGAGCTTCGTAGACTTCCTTCCCATCAAGTCTCTGTCCGTTAGTTTCTTTGGTCTTTGACTTTTCATAATTTACCCCGTAAACTTAAGTTGTAGGACCTATTCCCCTAGCAAAACCTAACAGTTATAATTTCGCTTATCATCAACCTGTATTTTTATGTAGTATATATATATATATATATTGTATTTGCTTTTGTTCTTAAACGTGCTAATGAAGCATGAGAAGGTCCTTTTAATGTCATTTCTTTCTTAGGAACCTTGGTGATCCAAGTGAATGGCATGCCTTGTAAAGGTCACTTAATTTATACCTCCAACCGGTTCAACTTATTCACTCTGTGGCACTCTTTTGCTTTTATGTAAATTTAATATCAAAGTTCTACATGGCCTCGCATTAAGCACTCTACAAAGACCCCTATGATATGAGTGTTTAATGACTCCTAACAACATCTTAGAATGCTTACTCCTAAGTATTCAAAGATACATGCCAAGAGCCTTGTAACTTAACTAACACTTTTTGGCATTTTCGACAGAGATATCTAAGTTCAAAAGATACACTCTGTACAATACTTACAAAAACAAGAGCCTTTGCAACGTAATTTGATCCAAGAAAATGAATATCTGGCTGCACAATTCAAACCCAAACCTTGTAAATTGTAATCCAAAAGTTGTGATAAGGGATTATTTGGCAAACCATTTAAATGGGGAAACCTCTAAAAACATGAAAATCTTTTGCTTCACTGGAAGAAGCCCCTACTAGGGGACAAATAGAGGTTGAATATAAACATGTTGCAATACTAAAAACAAATCTGACCGTGTATCCTAATCCAGTAATCCCACCTCACAAAGAGGAAAGGTAAAGTTGGTTAAATCATGTGTGGACAGCCTTATAATGTTACCTTGCCAAGGAAAGTGAAATATTATGAGTCCATTTGGATTGAACTTATTGTTGCTGAAACTAGAAATTGAAAACACTGTAGCAAAATAATTTTAAAATGTGTAAACAGTACCGTGGGATGTATTTTTAATATTTTTAAATGCATAAACAGTAATGCTACACTAAAAATTTTCCCTGCACATGCGCGTAGTTGTACTGTTCATGCACAGGGAAGAAAAAAAAAATCTGAAAACGCAGACTGAGAGACGCTTCACATAGTCCATAAGTAGGTTTAGTTGCCTCTAAAAACAAAATAGGAATGAACGATTTTTATATGAGACTAATGTGAAGCCAGGGATGGAACCACTTAAAAGATAGGGGGTCCACGGCCCCCTGACCCCAATTTTTTTATTTTCCCTTTTTTAACCGTTTATACTTTAAATATTGTTAGAGATTATTTAACCTTATGGCTTATACTATATAGCTAAATTTTGAAATTTAGACTTCTAAAAATTGGCGGCAACCCTCTTTCCAAAATAAAATTGGCACAAGGAGAACTCGTAAGATAGAAATAACCAACTAACTCACATCTATGGGGCTTCAAAAAAAAAAAAAAAAAGACTTTAATTGTAGGGTCAGTTTTTGTTGCCCAAGCCCAAAGGATATGGGTTAAAGGCTCAACGAACCCAGAACAATGAATTTGTAGAGAGTGGATCGAAAGAGCTGGGCTGTATATGAAGTACAGAACAGTTGGCTAGGTTACGTGCAGTGATGATAACATGAACTGAAGTTTAGATAACTCTATGAATGAATGTCCGAAGAGACTTTTTATTGAATGAACTGTGATCACAATATTCAGAGCTACAGTAAAGCTTTTCTCTCTCCTTCTCTTTCTTTTTTCCGATCCCCTATTATCAGGGACCCATCTTTTTTATATAGCATCTCTTCCTATCATCTCCATCGTCCACTTGTTCTTCATCCATGTATCCACTCGAGTGCATGTCACGTCGTGTGTCTACTTTAGTTCTTTGTGAGTGGCGGTAGATGAGGTTGCACTGTTTAAGGGTCTTCTCCACATAAATGCGGCTAGAAAAGCTGTTGCAGCGCATTAAATGCGGTGGTACCAGCTTTTCCTTCAGATATCTTTTAGTTCTGATCATTTCCGGATCCACCCAGGGTCTATCATTGCCGTTGGGACCGTTGGGAAGATTAGTCGGACCCTCCACACGTTCGTTTGATCAAGGCTCGTCATAGCCGAGGAACAAGACATCCTCGGACCAATGGTGACCTCCTCGGACGACACTCCCCTTCTGCTTCTGGGCTTCCTGCTCTAGATGGGCCATCCCAACCACCTATTAATCCTCGAAAATGCAATAGTCCTTAGCAGGTGGTTCCGGGCCCGTTAGGTAGCTTTGGGCTTTTTCCCCCCACAACAGCCCCTCAAAATCTTAGTTTTTCCCTCGCCTCCGAAGGGCAAAAATGGGATTTTGACTTGTTACGGGGTAAAAGCTTGAAAACGGACAAAATTTTGGCCTGGCACGTGTGTAGGCATAGATGTGCACGTTCCATCATTAATGTCGTTGTTTTCCTGATTCCCGAAGCGCTGCATTAATTACGCTAGGGGGCGCCCTGTCCATTGCATCCAACGGTGGGCTATTGATCCAACGGACGAGGTTCTTCCTCAGGATTTTGGCAAAAATAACTTCTGCCCTTTCGTTTGTCCTGGTATAAAACCCCAGAGGTGGACATCTCTCCTCACTTTGCAACTTTCAAATCGTCTCGCCAGAACAAGCACACAAACGCTCAGAGCTCTTTCCAATCGCCGATTTTTCTTCTTTCCAGAGTCCTCAGGAATCCTTCTGCGAGTTCAGAGATCAGTCTCTAGCCCTGCTCCTGTAAGTTTTCACCATCTCAATCCTTCAGTTTTCTCTTCGGCCGCCTGTCTTTCAGTTTGGGCGAACATTTCCCCATTGCTACGTTGTGCCTCTGTTTTTCCGTTGAGTGATGGGTAAACTAGAGTATCTGGTAGACAGCCCCGCCCGGCTGGAGAAGTTTAGGGCCACATACCGCATTCCTCCAAACGTGGGGGTCAAGTATTGCCCTCCGGAGAAAATACTAACTGATCGGGAAACGGGGGAGGTAGTGATCCCTCTCATCGCCTTCCTAGAAGGGGGAATGACGATTCCCATGGGCCCTATCACCACTAGCTATCTTATAAACCATAGGATTACCCCTTGGCAGTGCGCGCCTAACATGTTTAGGATCTTAGGGGCCATTGAGGACCTCGCACATGGTCCGCCGAGGTCCGCCGAGGTCCGCCGAGGGGCAGGGCCTTGCACATGGTCCCTAAGGCTTGAGCTGGATGGCGCCCCCATTCTTTGGGATACGTCCCTTAGGAATTATGATGGGGGAAGGGCGGGATACGTTGCTGAAGCCCTGCAGCAGCCACTCCTCCTCCCTCATGATATGGAGTCCTTCAGGCGCTTCAGCCAGCAGGAGCTCTTCTTATCCCTTTAGAGGGACATGGCCATGGTAAATGAATTTGCTCTCTTAAGTTAGGTTCCATTTTTAACTTGCATTGCTTCCTTTCTTCGTCTTGTGCTGAAAATATGGTCATGCAGATTACTCAACAGATCTACGTGGCTGAGGAATGGAACAAAAGTCCTCCTCGAGGCCCAAGTAGCAGCCCAGTCCCAATCCGAGGCGGAGAAGGCTCTTGGTCTGCTGAAGGATGATTGTGCTCGCACCTCCGAGCAGCTTAAGGCCGTGACCCGGGAAAGGGACAACCATAAGGCCGGCCTTCGAAGCGCCGAGACACAGGCCGAGGAGCAGCGCAAACAATTGCGCGCATCAGAGACTAACCTGGCGACCGAAAGGGAACTAGTGAAGGGTCTCAAGGCTGAACTCCAGAAAGCCCAGGAGGGCGCCCGAGCAGCTGAGCAGGCGGTTCAACTGGCCAAGGAGTCAGTTGAAGCTGAGAGGAGAACGGCGTATCAGCTAGGGGTGGACGAGACTAGAAAGCAGCTTATGGAGCAATTCGCTCTGGTTGCTCGCGATTACTGCGACGTAACCTGGCAAAAGGCAATGGACGTTGTTGGGGTCCCTTCGGACTCTCCCCTGAGGCTACCTGGGAGCATATACTACCATCCAGACATCCGAGAGCTCCCACAGACTGACTCTCCTCCTGCTCCCCAGCTTTTGGAGGCCACGAAGCAAAGCTTAGTCAGTGTAGCTTCCCCATCCGCCCTTGATGCACCCCGAGAGGCTGGTCTGCCAGTTGAACCGGCCAAAGACAAAGGTCAAAGGTTGGACGAAGAGAAGACTCCTGCTGAGTCCCAGAGCCTAGTCCCAGGAGCTGCTATTCAGACAGGCCAGGTTGCTGACCCTGTGGTTCCTTCAGCTCAAGAGTAGACACATATGGCCTCCCTCTTCTCTGTGTTTTCTTTTTATAAGAGATTTGTAAGCTATTTTCCTGATTAATGAAGCAGTTTTTCCTTTGTATTAATTTGCTTTGCTGTGTAATGTGACTCATTATTACTGTTAAAGCTCTGTACCTTAACTTTATTGTGATCCTGATATCATGTTAGCAACTCGCATGACTAAGATTGGTGTCAGAAAAGGGGCAGGATGTAAGGGGGTTGTGATAGAATGTTTACCTAAAAGACTTAAGTTTAAAAATTCAATGCAATTGTAACAGTGCTAACTAATCCCATATCATCTGGTCCGAGGACTACAGGCATGAATGAATTTAAGTTTGAACACTTAAATGAATCGTAACATAGTGTTAACTAACCAAAATCATCTGGTCCGAGGACTACAGGCATGAATGGATTTAAGTTTAAACACTTAAAGGAATCGTAACATAGTGTTAACTAACCCAAATCATCTGGTCCGAGGACTACAGGCATGAATGGATTTAAGTTTAAACACTTAAAGGAATCGTAACAGTGTTAACTAACCCAAATCATCTGGTCCGAGGACTACAGGCATGAATGGATTTAAGTTTAAACACTTAAAGGAATCGTAACAGTGTTAACTAACCCAAATCATCTGGTCCGAGAACTACAGGCATGAATGGATTTAAGTTTAAAAATTCAATGCAATTGTAACAGTGCTAACTAATCCATATCATCTGGTCCGAGGACTACAGGCATGAATGGATTTAAGTTTGAACACTTAAATGAATTGTAACATAGTATTAACTAACCCAAATCATCTGGTACGAGGACTACAGGCATGAATGGATTTAAGTTTAAACACTTAAAGGAATCATAACATAGTGTTAACTAACCTAAATCATCTGGTCCGAGGACTACAGGCATGAATGGATTTAAGTTTAAACACTTAAAGGAATCGTAACATAGTGTTAACTAACCCAAATCATCTGGTCTGAGGACTACAGGCATGAATGGATTTAAGTTTAAACACTTAAAGGAATCGTAACAGTGTTAACTAACCCAAATCATCTGGTCCGAGGACTACAGGCATGAATGGATTTAAGTTTAAAAATTCAATGCAATTGTAACAGTGCTAACTAATCCCATATCATCTGGTTCGAGGACTACAGGCATGAATGGATTTAAGTTTGAACACTTAAATGAATCGTAACATAGTGTTAACTAACCTAAATCATCTGGTCCGAGGACTACAGGCATGAATGGATTTAAGTTTAAACACTTAAAGGAATCGTAACATAGTGTTAACTAACCCAAATCATCTGGTCCGAGGACTACAGCATGAATGGATTTAAGTTTAAACACTTAAAGGAATCGTAACATAGTGTTAACTAACCCAAATCATCTGGTCCGAGGACTACAGGCGTGAATGGATTTAAGTTTAAACACTTAAAGGAATCGTAACATAGTGTTAACTAACCCAAATCATCTGGTCTGAGGACTACAGGCATGAATGGATTTAAGTTTAAACACTTAAAGGAATCGTAACAGTGTTAACTAACCCAAATCATCTGGTCCGAGGACTACAGGCATGAATGGATTTAAGTTTAAACACTTAAATGAATCGTAACATAGTGTTAACTAACTTAAATCATCTGGTCCGAGGACTACAGGCATGAATGATTTAAGTTTAAACACTTAAATGAATCGTAACATAGTGTTAACTAACCCAAATCATCTGGTCCGAGGACTACAGGCATGAATGGATTTAAGTTTAAACACTTAAATGAATCGTAACATAGTGTTAACTAACCCAAATCATCTGGTCCGAGGACTACAGGCATGAATGGATTTAAGTTTAAACACTTAAAGGAATCGTAACATAGTGTTAACTAACCCAAATCATCTGGTCCGAGGACTACAGGCGTGAATGGATTTAGTTTAAACACTTAAAGGAATTGTACACAGTGTTAACTAACCCAAATCATCTGGTCCGAGGACTACAGGCATGAATGGATTTAAGTTTAAACACTTAAAGGAATCGTAACAGTGTTAACTAACCCAAATCATCTGGTCCGAGGACTACAGGCATGAATGGATTTAAGTTTAAACACTTAAAGGAATTGTAACAGTGTTAACTAACCCAAATCATCTGGTCTGAGGATTACAGGCATGAATGGATTTAAGTTTAAACACTTAAAGGAATCGTAACATAGTGTTAACTAACCCAAATCATTTGGTCCGAGGACTACAGGCATGAATGGATTTAAGTTTAAACACTTAAATGAATCGTAACATAGTGTTAACTAACCCAAATCATCTGGTCCGAGGACTACAGGCATGAATGGATTTAAATTTAAACACTTAAAGGAATCGTAACAATGTTAACTAACCCAAATCATCTGGTCTGAGGACTACAGGGATGAATGGATTTAAATTTAAACACTTAAATGAATCGTAACATAGTGTTAACTAACCCAAATCATCTGGTCCGAGGACTATAGGCGTGAATGGATTTAAGTTTAAACACTTAAATGAATCGTAACATTTCGATATGCTGATCAAAAGAAGAGTTTGATTAATAATAATACCTTTTGAGGTTATTTACATTCCACGGGCGTGGTATCACGTGATTATCTAGGTCTTCAAGGAAGTATGCCCCAATGCCAGCTCCTGAAGTAATACGATATGGTCCTTCCCAATTAGGCCCTAGCTTTCCCTACGCTGGGTTCTTCACAGTGCCAACCACCTTTCTTAGTACGAGATCGCCAGGTTCCAGAGGCCTGAGTCTTACGTTGGCATCGTAACCCTGTCTAAGCTTTTGTTGGTAATGTGCTAATCGGACCATTGCATTTTCCCTCCTTTCATCAATGAGATCCAAGCTCTTCTCTAGCAGCTCGTCGTTACCCGCCGGACTAAACAAGCTAGTTCTCAGTGTCGGGAATCCAGTTTCCAAAGGTATGACGGCTTCAGCCCCGTATGTCATCGAGAAGGGGGTCACTCCAGTAGACCTGCGTGGAGTGGTTCTGTAAGCCTAAAGCACAGGGGGTAATTCTTCTACCCATTTACCCTTTGCGTCATCTAATCTCTTCTTCAAGCCATTCACAATGACCTTGTTGACAGCTTCGGCCTGGCCATTACCCTGGGGATAAGCAGGGGTGGAGTACCTATTTATGATCCCCAGTTTGCTACAATAGCTCCTAAATGCTTTGTTATCAAATTGCAGGCCATTGTCTGAGATAAGAGCATATGGGACTCTGAATCGAGTAACTATATTCTTCCACACAAACTTTTGCACGTCTACGTCTCGGATATTCGCAAGAGGCTCCACTTCGACCCACTTGGTGAAGTAATCAGTGTCGACTAGCAGATATTTCTTGTTTCCTGCAGCCTTAGGGAATGGTCCCACGATGTCCAAGCCGCATTGGGCGAAAGGCCATAGGCTGGATAGTGGGTTGAGAGTCCCCCTTGGCTGATGTATATGCGGAGCAAATCGCTGACACTGATCGCATTTCTTGGCATAATCCAGGGCTTCCTTTTGCATGTTCAGCCACCAATAACCCTGAGTGAGGGCTCGGTGAACCAAGGATCTTCCTCCAGCGTGGCTTCCACAAATTCCTTCATGCAGTTCTTCTAATAACAGCTCAGCCTTTTCAGGGTGCACGCACAACAAGTACGGCCCCGAGTAGGAACGTTTGTATAGTTTCTGATCCTCGGACAACCAGAACCTGGCTGCCTTCCTCCAAATTTTATCTGCTTCTCCCTTCTCTTCAGGCAGGATATCCTCCTTCAGGAACTTAACCAGTGGGTCCATCCAACTGGGTCCAGCCCTGACCTGATGCACTTGAATAACTCCTGTTCCCGCTTTGGTAGGCTCATGCAGGTCCTCAACGAGGATAACTCTCGGCAACTCTTGTGCCGAAGAGGTGGCTAGAGTGGCCAAGGAGTCGGCGTGTGAGTTGCCACTCCTAGGGATATGCAGCAAGCTGAAAGACTCGAACCCCGACTGCAGATGCTTAGCTCGGCTCAGGTATCCCTGCATTCTTTCGTCCTTTGCCTCAAACTCTCCCTGGACTTGACCCACAACCAGCCTTGAGTTCGAGAATACTTTTACTGCCTTTCCTCTCATCCTTTGGACCATACTCATCCCCATCAATAGGGCTTCGTATTCCGCCTCATTATTCGTCGCTGAGAAGCCTAACCTTAATGTTTTTTCAATAACGATTCCTTCGGGGGATATCAGCACTAGCCCCACTCTGGAGCCTCTCTAGTTTGCAGCACCATCCACGTACGCCTCTTAAGGGAAGGGCTCTTGTTGAGAAATCATGCCAACCGATTTTTCATCCATGTCTGATGTCAGCTTCACCTCTTCTAGTCGGGACTCTGTGAACTCGGCTACCAAATCGGCAAGCACCTGGCCCTTGACCGAGGTACGTGGCATATACTTGATGTCAAAAGCCCCTAGGATCGTCCCCTATTTTGCAATTCTCCCAATGTAGTCTGCACTTCGGAGTATAGCCCTGAGCGGAAGCTGGGTGAGGACAATGACTGTATGGGCTTGGAAATAATGTGGGAGCTTTCGTGTGCCGTGCACCACTGCTAAAATAGCCTTTTCCAACGGTAAATAACGGACCTCAGCTTCATGAAGCGACTTGCTTACATAATAAACGGGTCTCTGCACGCTGACATTTGCTTGGATCAGGACCAAGCTTACAGCATGGGTGGCTACCGCGATATACGCAAACAAGACCTCGTCGGGCTCAGGGCTGGACATGATTGGTGGTCGAGCTAGATAATCTTTCAACTGTTGGAAGGCCATAGCGCACTCCTCTGTCCACTCGAACCCTTTACACTTGTTAATCAAGGAAAAGAAAGGCCGGCACCTATCCGCCGATCGAGAGATAAATCGATTTAGGGCTGTCGTCATCCTTGTCAGCTTCTGAACCTCCTTGGGGTTCCGAGGAGGTTGTAACTCATTAATGGCCCTTATCTGGTCAGGGTTGATCTCAATTCCCCTGTGAGTCACCATATATCCCAGAAACTTGCCTGACCCCATGCCAAACGAGCACTTAACAGCGTTCAAGCGTAGCTTGTACTTCCTGAGAACTTCGAAGGTGCCTTTCAGGTCCTTTACGTGCTCGGACACCACTTTGCTCTTTACCACCATGTCGTCTATGTCAATCTCGATATTTCTTCCTAGCTGTGGTTCAAACATCCTAGTCATCATCCTTTGGTAAGTAGACCCCGCATTTTTTAAATCGAATGACATCACCTTGTAGTGGTAGTTACCCGTGGGGGTCACAAAAGCAGTCTTTTCCTGATCTTCCAGGGCTAAGGGTATTTGATGATAGCCTTGGAATGCGTCCAAGAAGCTCATTCGAGGGTGTCCGACAGTGGCATCTACCAGCCGATCGATTTTAGGCATGGGGAATGGATCTTTAGGGCATGCCTTGTTTAAGTCGGTGAAATCTACACATACCCGCCATTTCCCGCTCTTTTTCTTCACCACCACAGTATTTGCCAACCATTCTGGGTAGAAGACCTCTTTAATAGCCCCAGCTTGTTTGAGCTTTGCCACTTCTTCTCTGACTGCCTCAGCGTGTTCCTTAGATGGACGCCGATGAGGCTGCTTCTTAGGGGTGATCATGGGGTTTACTTTCAAATGGTGGCATATAAATTCCGGATCCACCCCCGGGGCTTCATAAGCGTCCCAAGCGAATACGTCAAGGTTTTCTCTAAGAAGTTGCATTAACTCCTCTTTCTCCTGCAACGGCAATTGTGATCCGAGTTGAAAGAATTTCTCGGGATTAGCCCCAATGGCGACTTTCGTAAAATCTTCGCACCTCGCGCCCTGGACCGGATCTTCAACGGGCGATGACCGATGCTTTGGTTGCTATAAATCCCTGGTTGATGACCCAGCTCCTGGCTCGTGTTGAATGACAGCCATTAAGCATTGTCTTGCTACGGATTGATCCCCCCGGATTTCGCAAACTCGACCTTCGGAAGGATATTTGATTTTTTGATGTAAGGTGGAAGAAACCGCCCCTAGCGCATGAAGCCAAGGTCTGACTACAATTGCCGTGTAGGGTGAAAAAACATCTACGACTATAAAATCCACCTCCACCACCTCTGAGCCAGTCTGCACAGGCAGTCGTATTTGACCCTTCGGGGTAACAACTCTTCCTTCAAAACTGATCAGCGAAGAATGATATGGTGTTAAGTCACTAAGTTTGAGGTTCAGCCCCCTGTAAAGATCAGGGTACATTATTTCCGCGGTGCTTCCTTGGTCAACCATCACCCGTTTCACATCGTAACCCCCAATTCTGAGGGTGACGACCAACGCATCATCATGAGGCTGGACGGTACCCACCTTGTCGGCGTCCGAGAAGCCTAAAACCAGCTGATCATCAAGTTTGCTCTTCTTCGGACCCTGGCCAAATTCACCCGCAGGTGACCGATCCATAGACAAGACCTTGGATGGCCAGGATCCTGTTCTACCTGGGGCTGCAAAGATAACATTGATAGTTCCCAGAGAGGGTTTCAGAGGGTCATCCCTCCGGGAGTCCGCGCTTATCGGACCTCCTCGGCCACTGGTGTGATGTAGGAGATGTCGCAATTTCCCCTCGCTGACTAGTTGTTCCAGATGAATCCAAAGTCCCTGCAGTCCTCAGTCGTGTGCCCATGATCCTGGTGGTATTGGCAGTAGAGATTGCGATTACGTCGGTCAGGATTCCCTGCCATCTTGTTCGGCCACTTGAAGAACAGCTCGTTCTTGACCTTTGCCAAAACTTGGTGGACTGGGTCTCTGAATACGGTGTTGACGGTCTGGGGATTGGCTGTTCCTGCCTGTGCAGGAAAGTCTCTCCTCGGCTTGCTGCTGGTGTATCGATCCGACCTGAAATCCCTCATTTCCAGGGGGATAACCTTCTCCTTGCCTTTCCCTTGTTGTTGGTCTTCTTCGACTCTTTTGTACTTCTCAATGCGGTCCATTAGCTGGCGAATGCTAGTAACGGGTTTACCGAACAGGGATGTCCTTAAACCGTGATCGGTAGGGAGGCCGAGCTTAAACGTTTCCAAAGCCATTGCGTCAAAATTGCCCTCCATGTCGTTAAACATTTCCCAATACCTATCTGAGTACACCTTCAGGGATTCTCCTTCCTTCATGGTCAAAGACAGCAGGGAGGACAGAGGTCAGGCCACTCTTCGGCATGTAACGAATCGCGAACCAAATGCTTGGGTGAGCTCTTTGAAGGAGCTGATGGAATTTAGGCTCAGCCCATCGAACCACCTCATGGCAACTAGCCCAAGACTGGAAGGGAAAACCTTGCACATCAGCGCTTCGTCCCTGGAGTAGACAACCATCCTTTGGTTAAAATGACTCACGTGTTCCACGAGGTCTGTTTTGCCGTTGTAGATGGTGAACGCTGGTTGGTTAAAGCGCCAAGGAAGTCTAGCCTCTTCGATCCTGCACGTGAAGGGCGACTTGGAAATCTGGTTTAGAGCCTTACTCATGGCGTCACTTTCGACGTCTTCGCGTGATGGACTTCTGCGTTGCCCCTTGTGTGGAGACTCCTGTTCGTAGGTATAGGTCTTGCTGGCCGGTGTCCTGGATTTGGGTTAATAAGTGACGTTCGGCTCATCATCAGGGTCCTCATCAGAATACGAGGGAGCTCGTTTCCTCTTTGCATGGCGTAATTCCCTTTTTAGCTTTTCAACTTCCCACTGAAAATCTCGGTTCTTCTCTGCATGGGACATGTGGCTTCCACCATGTGACTGGCTCTGACCAAGGGGTACGGTGTGCACGCTACCCTCGCGGTCTTGCCTTCGCTCTAGGTTAAGGAAAGGGTCCTCTTGCTGAGGCGCCCTAGACTCCGCTTCTTGTTCACCGTGTTCAGCCATCACCTACTGTTGTCTCCACCCCTGCGCAAGCTCTTTCCCACAGACGGCGCCAATTGTAAGGTTAGTTTTTGTTGCCCAAGCCCAAAGGATATGGGTTTAAGGCCCAACGAACCCAGAACAATGAATTTGTAGAGAGTGAATCGAAAGAGCTGGGCTGGATATGAAGCACAGAACAGTTGGCTAGGTTACGTGCAGTGATGATAACATGAACTGAAACTTAGATAACTCTATGAATGAATGTCCGAAGAGGCGTTTTATTGAATGAACCGTGATCACAATATTCAGAGTTACAGTAAAGCTTTTCTCTCTCCTTCTCTTTCTTTTTTCCGATCCCCTATTATCAGGGACCCTTCTTCTTTATATAGCATCTCTTCCTATCATCTCCATCGTCCACTTGTTCTTCATCCATGCATCCACTCGAGTGCATGTCACATCATGTGTCTACTTTAGTTCTTTGTGAGTGGCGGTAGATGATGTTGCACTGTTCAGGGGTCTTCTCCACATAAATGTGGCCAGAAAAGCTGTTGCAGCGCATTAAATGCGGTGGTACCAGCTTTTCCTTCAGATATCTTTTAGTTTTGATCATTTCCGAATCCACCCAGGGTCTATCATTGCCGTTGGGACCGTTGGGAAGATTAGTCGGACCCTTCACACGTTCGTTTGATCAAGGCTCGTCATAGCCGAGGAGCAAGACATCCTCAGACCAACGGTGACCTCTTCGGACGACACTCCCCTTCTGCTTCTGGGCTTCCTGCTCTAAATGGGCCGCCCCAACCACCTATTAATTCTCAGAAATGCAATAGTCCTTAGCAGGCGATTCCAGGCCCGTTAGGTAGCTTTGGGCTTTGTTCCCCCCACATTAATTAAATAATGAATTATTTAAAAAAATTTGATACCATTTTAATAAAAAATATAAAAATAAAATAAAATGTTAAAAATTTAAGTCGTTTTTTTTCCTCTGACATAAAAAAATTAAAATTTTTTATTTAAATGAATGCCCTTATGCTATCCATTAAAAAAAAAAAAAAAACCCCATTAATAAATACAAAAACCCAAGTGCAATCTGTTACTGTACATTACTTTAAAAAGTATTGTTAACTCATCTAAAATAATTCGTAACTCAAGTTCCTCAAAGTACTGCAATATTGGTTGGACAAGGTCTCTCTCTCTCTCTCTCTCTCTCTCGCATTAGATATCTTTGTGGAATAATTGACTCTCGTCGTCCCCATCAATCGTAATTCGACTAGTATGGTATAACACAGGCCACGTGTTGCTTTATGATAAGGCAGAAGACCCCACCACCAGGATTTCAGAGTATCTAATAAGAACATAAGACAATACTTGCCCAAATCACGCTGTAAAAAAACACTTTGTATTTATAACCGTAGAGCACACACTCATTCTATCCTCTGCAGTACCCATTCCTTTTTTTTTTTTTTTTTCAAATCTCCCAACAACATCGGAGAATGAGTAACAGCAGTTCACGAAAAATCATGAAGAACAATAATAATCATTGGAACTCTATTCCCGGAAAATCTTTGTTCATCGGAGCAGCTCTGTCTGGTCTTATAGCCGGCGCGCTTTTCACTTCCGGCTTCATCGGCTCGAGATCAGAAAACTCTCTGTTCTGCTTACTAGCCGCCGTGAGAAACGGCGGCGGCACGGCGGCGAGCGGTCATTCTCCGACGCCGATCCAGCTCCAGGCCATTCTCCACTACGCCACGTCACACGTGGTCCCACTTTTGACTTTAGGGGAAGTCACGGTTTCCTACGACGTGTTGAAGGCCAGAGCTCCGTGCAACTTCCTAGTGTTCGGACTTGGCCACGACTCGCTGATGTGGACCTCGCTGAACCCACGTGGCAAAACGGTGTTCCTCGAGGAAGATCCGAAGTGGTTCCAGACAGTTCTCAAGGACTCGCCGTACCTAAAGGCCCACATGGTCAAGTACCGAACCCAGCTCTCCCAGGCCGACGATCTCCTCTCCTCGTATCGCTCCGAACGCCTCTGCTCGCCGTCCGATGCGTACCTACGTGGCAACACACGGTGTCGTTTGGCGCTCGAGAGTCTTCCCGACGAGGTGAACGAGACCGAGTGGGATTTAATAATGATCGACGGGCCGAGAGGGTACTTCGCCGAAGCGCCAGGTAGGATGGGTGCGATTTTCTCGGCGGCGGTCATGGCGAGGAACAGGAAGGGATCCGGTGTGACGCACGTGTTCCTGCACAATGTTGATCGGAAAGTAGAGAAGGCTTTTGCTGAAGAGTTTCTTTGTAGGAAGTACTTGGTTAAGGCCGTCGGCAGGCTTTGGCATTTTGAGATTCCGTCTGCGGCTAATAACGCTAGTGTTGCTGGGAGTAACGCAGTTACCTTTTGCTGAGTATAATTTTATGAAAAGTGCTGGGTCTTCATGTTAACGTGTAACAGGGTTTGTGGGGTTTAGCCCACTTTATTTATTTTATTTATTTGTATAGCATACTTCCTTGTATAATATACTCTTCCTCCTATGTAAATATATTAATGTATATTTTATTATTGTATGAAATACAATACAATCATTCAGTGTTTTTAACATGATATCAAAGCTATTTTTCTAATTTTCTTGTGTTTTACAGTCTTATCTTTGTTAGTATTTTTTGCTATCTCGACTTCTTCGGTTAGTAAACTTTTTCCGTGCCCACTAATAACAACCCATAAAAACTTGCTATTTATAATTTGTTGAACATAACAAAAAAAGAAAAAGGAAAAAAGAAAAAAGAAGCTTGGGAAGACCCATTTCTATTTAGGTCATTCCCCAAATTAAATTCATTTCTATTTGGATTGTTCCCCAAATAAACCTAGCCGAAGTTGTCTCTTTCACATATTTTTGGCGTAAATGCACTTTTAGTTCTTACATTTTGGGGTCATTTCTATTTTGGTTCCTACATTTTTATTTTGCCACTTTTAGTCCCTAAACTAATTAATGCTTGTTATTTTAGTCATTTTCGTCAGCCAACAGATGGAAATAGATGACGTGGCTAATGGACTGATTAAAATATTATTAAAAATCCAGTGTGGCACTCATCACCCATGCCACGTCAGAAACCACATCAGAAAAAATAAATTAAAATAATTAAAATAAACTTATGAGGATTTTTTTTTAAAAAAAATCTTTTCTTTTTATTATATTTTTGGAAGATGTGTTCTTCACTAGAACATGAGCAATCATGTTCTTCATTGCCCAGAAAATTTTATTTACTTATTTGCTGAATCTTGAGGTCCTTGTTCTAAATACCAATATAGCAACTACTATCAGGCCTTCCGTGCTTCCGATCGAAGCTCCACGACCCGCGGTAGGTGTCCTTGTCAGATCCGATGAAAGTACCCAACCCTTCCATTAAATGATGAAATCGTTTTTACAGCGAGAGAGAGAGAGACAGAGAGAAAAAAAAAAAAAAAGGATGGGTTTTGTGAGTTGGCGAATTGCAGAGGTGGGTTCGAGTGGAATTGGTAAATGGTGGGAGATTTGGAGAGAGAGGACGAGTGGGTCACAAGGGTCGCTCGCTTGTACGGCGTGGAAGATGAGGAAGAAGATGGAGATGGAGACAGAGGGGCAAGATGGTCATTTTGCTTTTGATGATGATGATGATGATGCTAATGTTGTATTTGTTGTTGTTGTTGTTGTATTTGTTGTTGTAAGAACAATTGTTGGTGAAGAAAAGAGGGTTGGGGTTGTTTGTGATGATGAAGAAGATGAGTGGAAGTAGGAGGAGGGAAGAGAAAAGGAGGTGATGGGTTGAAATCAAAAGAGATGCTACGGCTTAAGGTTTGATCAAGGAGGTTTTTTGACAAAAAGAGTTTAAGGTGTGTTGGGTTAGGTTTTGTGGGTATTTTGTTCAAATTTAGGTGGGAGTTGTGTTTGATTTTCTGGGTTTGTGCTTGAAATTTCTGGGTTTGGTATTGGTGAGGATAGTTGTGGTCAGTTGGTTTCTTTTAAGATTCTGGGTTTGTTGTTAGTGTGGAATGTGAATAGTTGTTTGTAGGTTATTTCTGCCTTTTTGAGTGTTTGATTTTCTGGGTTTATGAACAAAGAGGATGCAGGTCTGTTTATTTTGATTGGTGTCTGTTGGGTTCAAATTTCTGTGTTCAATTTCTAGGTTCGGTTTCTAGGTTCAATTTCAGATATATAGATCTATTGATATTGGTTGATTATTGTTTGAACTGAATTTTGAATTTTAATGTGCGAACATAAAGAACAAGAAAATACAAGAAAAACAGAGAAAGAATTTTAATTCTAAAGAAAATACAAGAAAAACAGAGAAAAGAAAATAAAACAAGGATTAATTTGCTAAGAAAATGAAGAACATGATGATAGGAGCTGTTATGCTTGTCATTCTGCCTCACAGGTAGCTTAGTAGTTAGTCTAGGAGTTAGTTATGCCAGCTTATGCCAATTGTAAAATGGGAGGTTGTGGGTGGTTATGCTAGTTGTACAAAGGGTGGTTAGTTGGTCCATAGTGTAACTACTGCTTTGTTAATGATTGTGTAACAGAGTGCTTTGCTATAAGAAGCAGAATTGAGGGATGTAACAGGGCAATAAAAAGAAGCATCTGTCATTTCTTACTTTCTTTTTTCTCTATCTCTCTCTCATCTCTCTTTTTTCTCTCTTTCCCTCTTAAACTACTTGAAGGCTTAGTTCCCTCGAAAGAACTACTAGAGATTGCTATCAATTGGTATCAGAGCCAATTTCTTTTGCCATGACAGAAACCCGATCCTTCTCTGTCTTAAATGATAAGTACAATGCTCTTTCTCTTGCCACAGACCAAAATGCCCAAGAAATACAGGGAATCAATCAAAAGTTGGATGCCTTCACAAGCATGTTGCAGACTTTAACTCAGACTGTGCAAGAACTTACTAACGCTGGTAGTCAATGGCATCAAAGACAAGTTACTCCTGAAAGACCCGTACCCCCAGTAGCTCTACTTTTTCAGGAAACAACTTTAGCATCAGTTCTAAGGTCAGTGAAGTTAGAGTTTCCAAAGTTCAAGGGGGAAAATCCAGCAGGGTGGGTGTATAAGGCTCATCAGTTTTTTCAACTGTATAATACCCCACCTAATCAAAAAATTTTGTTAGCATCATACCATATAGAGGAAGAGGCATTAATTTGGTTTCAAGAAGCAGAAAAGGCTGGACAATTCACAAGTTGGGAAGCTTTTGTAAGGGCTTTACACATTAGGTTTGGAGCAAATTCCTATGATGATCCAATGGAAACTCTGACTAGGCTAAGGCAAGTGGGTAGTGTGGCTTTGTATAAGGGTCAGTTTGAAGCACTATCTAATAGGCTCAAAGAATTATCCGAGAAGCATAAGCTAAGTTGTTTTCTAAGTGGCCTTAAAAATGAGATCAGATTACCTGTTAGAATGTTGAACCCCCAGAGTTTGAGTGCTACTTTTGGTCTTGCAAAGATCCAAGAAGAATACTCGGGGGCTAGTAGGAGGAATCCAAATCCAAAACCTTGGAATGAAGGCAACAAACACTCAATTCTTGGTCCTCCTCAGGTGATCAAGAATGATGCCAAGGGCTCCAAGTTACCTGTTCAGAAGATTTCTCCTGCACAAATGGAGGACAGAAGGAAAAAAGGTCTGTGCTACTATTGTGAGGATAAGTGGAGTGTTGGTCATAAATGCAAGACACCAAGGATCTTTCTTATGGATGGTTTGCAAGAAGTGGTTAGGAAGGTGGAGTCTAATGTGCTATAGGAAGAGAGAGGTGATGTCTATAATCCTCAACAAGAGCTGGATCAGTTTGATGGAAGTGGCTATTCTGAAGGGTTTGCATAACTTACTCTTTATGAACTGTTAGGTAGTCCATCACCAGGTACTATAAGGATTTGGGGCAGAATTAATCCTCATGATATGATAATTTTAATTGATTGTGGGAGTACTCATAATTTTTTGGATGAAGCACTTTGGAACCTATTAAGGCTACCAATTTCAACTCATGACTGTTTTGAGGTTAGGATGGCTAATGGGGATGTACTAAGAACTAAAGAGGCTTGCCATGAAGTTCAAATCAAGTTACAGGGTACCTTGTTCCAAATAGACTGGAATGTTTTGCCTTTGGGGGTTGTGATGTAGTCTTAGGAACTCAGTGGTTGTACTCATTGGGCCTTATCTAGTGGAATTTCAAGAACCTTACTATGAAGTTTGATTATCAAAACAAATCAATATTGCTACAAGGTTTGAAATCTTTTGCTCCTGTTCTTCAAGATGGTGACCAGTTCTTGAGAACCCCAATCAAGAAAGGGTTAGTTTTGCAGATTGTTTCTTGCTCACCTCCACTTCCTTTGGTGCGGCAATCATCAGCCATTACGAACCTATTACTTGAGTTCAAGCAGGTTTTTGACATGCCAAAAGGTCTTCCTCCCTTAGAGGGCCATGAACACCAAATTATTTTGAAGGAGGGCTCTTCTCCAGTCTGTGAAAGACCATACAGGTACCCTTTTTACCAAAAAGCTGAAATAGAAAAGATAGTACAAGAGTTGCTTGAAGCTGATTCTATTAGGGTGAGTCATAGTCCTTTTTCTTCTCCTATTTTATTAGTTAGGAAGGTAGATGGTAGTTGGAGGATGTGTATTGACTATAGGTCCCTTAATAATGTCACTGTGAAGGACAAGTACCCCATTCCTGTTGTAGATGAATTATTAGATGAGCTATGTGGTGCATCTATTTTTTCTAAGTTGGACCTTAAATTCGGGTACCATCAAATTAGAATGAAGGAATGTGACATTGACAAGACTGCCTTTAGGACTCATGAGGGGCATTATGAGTTTCTTGTCATACCATTTGGTCTTACCAATGCTCCTTCTACTTTTCAATCCCTAATGAATCGCATCTTTAGACCTTACTTGAGGAAGTTTATGTTGGTTTTCTTTGATGACATCTTGGTGTTTAGCAAGAATTTGGAGGATCACCTTACTCAATTAAGGACTGTGTTATCCATTTTACTCTCTAATCAATTGTATGCTAAGCAGAGCAAATGTGTTTTTGGCTGTGAAGACATTGAGTACTTGGGGCATTTGATTTCTGGTCAAGGGGTTAGAGCAGATCCCAAGAAGACTGAAGCAATGCAACAGTGGCCTGTGCCTAAGTTAGTAAAAGCTTTGAGGGGGTTCTTGGTCTTGACAGGTTATTATAGGAAGTTTATTAAGGACTATTTCACTATTGCTGCCCCCTTGACTGCCCTTCTAAAAAAGGAAGCTTTTGCTTGGAATGCACAAGCTAATGCAGCTTTTGTCTCACTTAAACAAGCTGTGTCTAGCCCTCCTATCCTTGCCCTTCCTAACTTTTCTAAGCCTTTTGTGGTGGAGTGTGATACTTCTGGCAGTGGAATTAGGGCTGTGTTGATGCAAGACCATCGACCATTGGCTTTTAATAGTCAAGCTCTCAAGGGCAAGCATTTGCACCTGTCTACTTATGAGAAGGAGTTCCTTGCCTTGGTAACTGTTGCAAAAAGATGGAGACCCTACCTTGTTGGTAAGCCCTTTATCATTAAAACGGATCAGCAAAGTTTGAAGTATTTGTTAGAGTAGAGGGTAGGCACACCTGTTTAACAAAAATGGATCACAAAGCTCTTGGGTTGCTCTTTTTTAATGGAGTACAAGAAAGGTCAGGAGAACAAGGCTGCTGATGCTCTTTCTAGGAGAGTGTCTAACCCTTCCTCGGCCGTATCCTTATTAGATGTTCCTTCTTCTTCCACATTGTCATTGGTTGCATCTTATGAGGAGGCTCACTTATACTTAATTTCCTTTCCTTGTCCTACTTGGTTGGGTATTTTGAAGGAAAGCTATCATACTGATCCTGAGTATCAGCATTTACTCATTGCTATGTCCACTGATTCCCTTCCTCCTCATTTCTCTCTTCAAAATGGGTTACTGCTTTATAAATCTAAGGTGTTCCTTAGTTCTAACTCTCCAATGAAACCTTTGGTTCTTCAACATACTCATGATAGTCCTCTTGGAGGCCATTGTGGTTATTTGAAGACCTTGCATAGGATTAAGCATGATTTCTTTTGGTTTGGCATGAAACATGACATCAAGCATCATATTAAGACTTGTGAAACCTGCCAACGTATAAAGGTGGACACTTCTAGACCTGCTGGGTTGTTGCAGCCCCTTCCTATTCTAGACAAGCCTTGGTTTGACATTAGGATGGACTTTGTCACTGGCCTTCCAAAATCTCATGGTTTTAAGGTCATTTTTGTGGTGGTAGATAGACTCACTAAGTTTGTACACTTCATGCCCTTGTCATACCCTTTTACTATTGCTAAGGTTGCTTTGGAGTTCATGAAAGGAGTGTTTAAATTGCATGGTTTACCTCATACCATTGTCAATGATAGGGATGCTGCCTTTACTTCAGCCTTTTGGAGGGAGCTGTTCAAACTCCAAGGTATTGAGCTTGCCATGTCTTCTGCATATCACCCTCAATCTGATGGCCAAACTGAGGTTGTGAATCGATGTTTGAAGCAGTATTTAAGAGCCTTTGTGGGGGCTTTTTGGTTATATTTGGCTGAGTATTGGTTTAATACTAATTACCATTCCTCTGCCAGGATGACTCCTTTTGAAGCCCTCTATGGCTATCCACCTCCTAGGGTCTTGGACTATGTTCCTGGCACCACTCAAGTGGCTGTTGTGGATACCTTCCTTCATGACAGAATGACCCTCCTCACCCTTCTTAAGTAGAACTTACTTGCTGCTCAAACAAGAATGAAGGCTCAAGCTGATCAGTACAGGTCTGACAAGTCTTTTCAAGAGGGTGATTGGGTCTACTTAAGGCTTCAACCTTACAAGCAATTGTCTCTCCGAGCTAAAGGTTTTAACAAGCTCTCCCCCAGGTACTTTGGTCCTTTTCAGATTCTGTAGAGGGTAGGACAGGTGGCATATAAGTTGGCTTTGCCTAATGGTTGTCTGCTTCATCCAGTTTTCCATGTCTCTTGCTTAAAGCGTAAGTTGGGTTCTCACATTACTCCTCTTCCCACCCTTCCTTCTGTTGGTTCAAATGGTTTATTCAATCTTAAACCTACTGCAATTTTGCAGCAACGATCTAAGCAACTCAGAAGTAGATCCATAATTGAGGTTTTGGTCTAATGGCAAGGCCAGTCACCTGATGATGCCATATGGGAATCTCTTTACAAGCTTCAACTTAGATTTCCTCACCTTGTTGGCACAGTTCTGTGACAGGCTTGAGTGTATTTGGAGCAGTTTAACTTGTCATTTCATTACTGCCCTATTGATTGTTTTTAGTATTTTGGCTTTGTCTAGTATTTGTATGGTCCCTTCTATTGGTTCACCAGTTGTAATGTACTGCTTTACCTTATGGACAAGGTCTTCAAATGGGGGATGGTATGATAGGAGCTGTTATGCTTGTCATTGTGCCTCACGGGTAGCTTAGTAGTTAGTCTAGGAGTTAGTTATGCCAGCTTATGCCAGCTGTAAAATGGGAGGTTGTGGGTGGTTATTCCAGTTGTACAAAGGGTGGTTAGTTGGTCCATAGTGTAACTACTGCTTTGTTAGTGATTGTGTAACAGAGTGCTTTGCTATAAGAAGCAAAATTGAGGGATGTAACAAGGCAATAAAAAGAAGCATCTGTCATTTCTTACTTTCTTCTTTTCTCTATCTCTCTCTCATCTCTCTTTTTTCTCTCTTTCCCTCTTAAACTGCTTGGAGGCCTAGTTCCCTCGAAGGAACTTCCAGAGGTTGCTATCACATGAACAGTCATGTTTTGGGAAGAAGAACTTGAACATTTCTGAAATATTAATGAAAAGAAAAGAATATTTTATTTTAATTATTTTATTTTATTTTTTAAAATCAAGTTTAGAATTTTATTTTAATTGTTTTTCTGACAACACTTTTTTTAATATTTAAAATTTTGACGTGGCATGGGTGATGAGTGCCACGCTAGATTTTTAATAATATTTTAATCAGTCTATAAGCCACGTCAGCTATTTCCATCTGTTAGCTGATGGAAAGAACTAAAATAACAAGTGTTGATTGGTTTAGGGACTAAAAGTGGTAAAATAGAAATGTAGGGACCAAAATAGAAATGACCCTAAAATGTAGGGACTAAAAGTACATTTACACCAAATTTTTTTCATTTAAAGTAATTTTCTTTTAAAAAAAAAAAAAAAGGTTCCTATATGTTTCTCTTTGTTGTTGTTGGAGATGTTTATGAAATTTGGATTTACTTGCAGTTTCTTTTTTCTTTTTCTTTTTTTGTTTTTGTTTTTTTTTTTTTTTTTGTTTTTTGTTTTTTGTTTTTGCTTTTTTTTTTTTTTTTTATTCAACTTAGTTTTGACATCTTCGTTTTATTCCAATCTCTCATTGTCTCCAAGCTGATTTCACACACACCCCCAAATATATCTTGAATTATGTGGTTGGTACTCATATCGATTTTAATTTTGTGAAAGACAAAAATAGAAAAGAGTCTTTCTAAGTTGTTGTGTAATTTGTTAATAATCAAAAAAGTTTGTCATGTCATTGCTCTATTAGACAAAGACAATAAAATTAATAGAACTTGACAAAGGAATCAATAATGCTCTCTTTCTGAACTTTAAGTACTAATAGCGCTTAGTAGGTAAACTTTATGGATCAACAGTGTATTTTGGTCTAAATTTTTTATAGGGAAATTGCATTTTTCCACCTTAAATTATAATACCACATTTTTCACTTACCTCATGAATTATGAAAATCCACGATCAACAATGTATTTCAACCTAATTTTTTTATATTAGAAATTTTAGGATAGCATTCAACTTTAGAGTTAAGGAAAATTGTTGCAAAATGTAGTATGTCATTAATCATTGATGATGCACAAAAATCGTCTATGAGCTGATTGTCCACACGTGCCAATTAGGTTACCTGAAGAACAAGAAAATAAAGAATCAATAGAAAGCATCGGTGGGATGCCGGCCAAAACCTTCCAAAGGTTAAGTTAGTGATAGAGGGATCTCTAATAACTCAATAGTATAAGAGCTAGGAATTTTCACATACCTTAAGGAAGAGGAGGCTTGGCACTTATATAGTGGTGTAGAGCTGACCAAGATCCCTTGAATGTAGGGGCTTTCCTTGTAGAGAAAATTTGGAGTTAAAGCCCTAAGATCTCAAGGCTTTTCTTCCTTTACAGAGAAGATACAAACATGTAGTCGGGTTTTGGATGTGGCGTGCAAGTTATTTTCATATAGGGATACATGAATGGAGAACATGTAAAAGTTTGTGGGACCTAGTGTACTCAACCATTGGTATGCAAATCATCTGTTGGTATGCGAAGCACTCGTCGGGAACACATACTGGAACCCAAGTGGAGATGCTGTTGGCTCATCATCGGGCTCAAGTACATGCAACCCAATAGATCTAAGGGGGGTCGACAAGTCCCTAAAAGGGTAAGGTACTTGCACCATTGGGTCCTAGGGATTACATGAGATACTCATCCCGACGGGTCTTTTAGTTTCTTGGAGATTAGGTGAGCCATCTTCCCTGATGGACCATAAGTGAATTGTTTTATCCCAAAAGGTCAAAGAGCTAAAGAAATTTTCATAAGCCAAAAATACCCTTATCAATCATAGATGATCTTCGGGATTTAAAATATTGTTAAGTTATGTCTTCATCATGGTTTTAAAAACCAGACCGAACCTACCGATTTAATCGGTTTAACTAGGAACCAGTCACTAATCTAGTCCGATTATAGCTAAAAACAAAAAATAAGCAAAAAATAGAATTAACCGAGAACCAGCGGGTTTAACCGTGAAAACCGAAAACGACCTGGTTGAACCGATTATTGGCAAGTTATGCTAAAATTAAAACTGCAATTTTTTTACTCTTTTGCTTAACCTAAAATTAAAACTACAACATTTTACTCTTTTTCCTAACCCTAAAAACTCTTCCTCTCACACTTTCCCTCACACTCACACGCCTCAATAGCAGTTTCTCTCATAGTTTCACTCTCAATTTTTTTTTTTTTTTTTTTTTGCCTTCACACGATATCTCAGACTCTCACTCTCAAAGCCTCACTACCTCTACTTCACATCTTCTCTGTGCTGCACTGCCTTTGTTTCAAACTTCGGTGGTCTCGGTTGAGGAGTTACTTTTAAGGAGTATTGAGAAGAATCCTTTTGTTAGGTTAGTTTTACTTTAACAAAGGAAGGTATGAAGAGGCTGAGAGGGGGTTGACTGTTATCTTGGAATGTGGGAGTCGGTGGGATAAAAGGATGTACCGGGAAGGATGGATTGCTTGGGTTAGAGTTTTGTTAATGAAGGCTAAGGAAAAGTCATGGCCACAAACTTCTTGGGGCATCTTCAACTTGGGTCTTGTGTGGTAAAATTGTTTGATCTCTTCTCAATCATGGATTTGCCAGTCAATAAATAAACTGGAGCATAGCCTTGAATATCCAAGTGCCTCAACGATGAGCAACATTCCATTGACTGTAGTCTCATTTTTTTTTTTTTCCATTTTGCTGAATTTAATGTGCTTGTTTGAAGATGTTATATACTTATATTAGTATAGTTTATTAGTTTAGTATAAAAAATTATTAATTATTTATATAATTTAAATAAATAATAATTAAATTATTTATGACATCATCGGTTCGACCATCGGTCATTTTCTGGTTCTTTAACCATACCAATTTTTAAAGGGGGAAATTGCAATTTACCACCTTGGTTTGGTCCGTTTTAAAATATCCACCCTGATTTGAAATTTGTCACTTAACCCACTTGAGGTGGCCTCCATTAGACCCCTGTTTACCTCTGCCCTTTCCGTTAGAAAATCTCATTTACTATATAAGCCAAAAATTTGAACCCAATTAGAACACAATTAGAACCCTAACTAAAGGACCAAGCTCTCTCCCTCTCCCTACCTTCGAACCCTCAAAAATCCCTTTCCCTTGTACTCCGATTGCCAAAGTGAAATCTAAACATGTCTTCTTTAAGCTATTACTCGGGTTCCAGTCACCATTCATGCTACTTTCGCTACGCAGTTACTTGAACAATTTTGGGAGAAGGTTTTATGGGTGCAGCTACTATGATGTGGTGAGTAATAGTTGGGTTTCATATTTTTTTCCCTTTTTTTATTATTATTTTTTCTAGTTTTGTTGGCTTTATGAATAACCCTAATTTGATTTTTTTGTAGGATGATGAACCTACTTGTAAATACTTTAGGTGGTTGGATGGCAAAACCTGTAAGCGTGGATCTGAAGTTGCACCCATTGTCCTTGCAAGATTCAGTATGTACAAGAATCAAGCAAGAGTTGCAAAGGAAAAGGAAAATAAGGCTAGTGATGGGGAAACAGCAGCTATTGAGAGGGAAAACAAAGTCAAGCGAAGGAAGAAAAAGCTAAGGTGAGAGAGAGGATAGCTAAAGAGAAGTTACAGAAGTACAAATTTGCACTTGTTGTGTCATAGGGGTTTTTTGCTATTTTTTATGTGTTTTCTAATAAGATGAGAGAATTTGGAACAAATCCATTGTGTTTGCCTTGAAGGCAAGTTGTTATAGTTTTTGTATAATTTTGGTACTACCACTTTTGACAAGTGCATTCCATGTATTTGGCACTATGTAATGTTGTTGTTTATTTGAATGGAGTATGCAATGTGTTCTTTATGTGATGTGTTCTTCTTTATGTAATATGTTGTTGTTTATGTAATGGTACCTTGTTTATGTAATGTGTATGTAATTGATATTGTAATTTGAATAAGATATGCAATCTATTCTTCTTTATAAAAATTGTGTATGTTGTACATCAATTGGGTAGGCAAGGACATGCACCCCACAAGATTCTGTTTACATCAATTGAAGAAGCATAAAGAAGTATGTTTTAAAGTAAAACCATTCCATACATATAAAATACTGCCAAATATTAATGGCTAAACACTATATATAATACTGCCATACATATATAACATTGCCAAATTTCATCTAAGCAAGAGTACCATTCCATACATATATAGCATTGTTCAAAACAAGTGGATTCCACCAAACATTAATGGCTAAACACTGCCAAATTTCATCTAAGCAAGAGTACCATTCCATACATATATAATAAGCATTGTTCAAAACAAGTGGACTCCACCAAACATTAATAGCTAAACACTGCCAAATTTCATCTACATAATAGGTTATTCTGTCCCCACTAAGACAACAACAAAATAACTTTACTAAATAAAGTTCTGCACAAAAAAAAAAAACAAAAAACGGTGACATGCCACTATCAGACATGCACAATAACCAAAAAAAAAAAAGTAGAGTAAAGTTTCTACTTGCACATTCTCCAATCTTCATTTCTCAAAGACCTTGCCCTTGTCCTTGCCTTTGCCCCTGCCTATTGAGAACATTGCACCAGATGTCTCAGTTCTTAATCCACCTCTCTGCCCAACCCTTGGTGGTACCAACCCCCTTCAAGGCTGCAAAATACATAGAAACTTCATATCAAGATCTAATTATGTAAGTATAAATGGTGGTATTTGTGTTTGTGTTTGTGTATATACCTGAGATAGAGATTTTCTTGTGTCCCATGTTTCCTTAGGAGTATGAGAGATGGGCTGGCTGCATGAGAACCATTGAACAGTGGGTACTTTACTTGCTGGTAGTCTGCTTGAATCTGCTACAAATGGTGGTAGTCTGCTTGAAGCCAAAGCAGATGTTTGGGCTGGCTTGTGTAGGGTTTACCTGTTGGCTGCCTTAGTGGTTGCTTTTGTGGCTGGTTAACTGGTTGACTTGCTTGATGGGTGATTGGCTTTCTTGTTGAATGGCTAGCTACCCCACTTTTGGTTGACTGGTTGTCTAGTTTTCTATTGCTTTGGTTGACTGGTTGGCCTTCTTGTTTGCTAATCTTGTTGACTGCCTTGCTTGCTCATTAGTTGTCTGGTTAGCTGGCTGGCTGGTTGGCTAGCTGCCTTGCAAACCTCCTTGGTGCTTGCCTAGGTGGCTGGCTGGCTAGCTGGTTGGCTGGTTGGCTGCCTGCCTGCCTCCCTACCTACTTGCCTGTCTAGTTGGCTACCTGGTTGGCAAACTAGGGTGGTTACCTTGCAAACCTCCTTAGTGGTATCAATGGTGGCTAGTTCGCTGGCTGGCTAGCTGGCTGTTCCTTGTCCGTCTTGTCCCTACAAAAGGAATTGACTTACATCAGAAATAGATTTGTAATATAATTGTCATAGTGAACACATTATTGCTTTACTTACAATTTTTTTTTTGCCTCTCAAGTCTCTACCTCCTTTGCCATGGTGTCTCACCAATTATTCCAGCCTTACACCTCCTTGAATTATGCCCCTCCTGATGGCAAAACCCACATTTTATAGGTCTTTATGACCTAGAGACTTTGTATGGGTTGTTTGGCTCGTCTGCATCTTTCTTCCTTTTCATTGGTGGCTTGCCTAGAGACTTGTACACAATTGGAGCAATAGAGGAAGGTTGGCTCGTTTCAACCCATTCATCTTGGCCAAGTAATGGGGTAATCATCTCCTTAAATGTAGCCACATAGGCATCCTTTTTAAAGCATGCATGCACATAATCCTCAAGCCTCTCCAGGTTCTTATAGATTACTGCAACACCATGTTTACATAGGATTCCTGTCTAATCCCAAACTCTACAAATACAACACTTTCTGTTAAGGTTAACCACATGTCTCTCATACTCATTATCAACCTCATATATATATAGCAAGCTGATGGAATAGCAGAAAATGGCTTAGAATCAACTTTCAACTGCTCAAGCTTCTGCACTATGTTTGGACATAGGTCACTAGTGAATTTTTCAATCCCAGTCCTCGTACATTTTAGTCATCAACCTAACCCTAATCCACTCTAGCATGGCAATGATAGGCTTATCCTAGCTTTCAGTATCATAGAATTAAATGACTCACTAAGATTGTTCACATAACAATCAGATATGGCCTTTAGAGTGAAATGTGACTTGGTCCATTGGGTTGGTTGGATGTCTGCTACATACTCCCATGCTTCTTTGTCCAATTCCTTCATCTCTTGTATTCTCTTTTCAAACTCCCTAACTGTTGTTGCTGCAACACACCTCCATAATGCAACCTTCAACTCTAAACCCTTGAAGGTTAACTTAAAGTTGTTGTAAACATGCTTCATACAAAATCTATGTTCCACTGTTGGGAACAACATCTCCATGGTAGGTATCAATCCCTGGTTATCATAAATACAATCAACAATGAACACCATCAGCCTAAGAATAAAAACAAAATAAGTATAAAAGCAGAAATGTAATGATTAAGTAGAAATAAGTATAAAGAAAGTGAATGTATTACCTTCTGCCTATCTGAAATGAACACCAGATTCAGCTCATCTAGCCTCCCCAATATCATCTGCAAATGTTTGTAAAAAACCACACTCAAGAATCCTTGTTTTCTTGCTCAACTACACCTAATGCAACAAGGAAAATATTGTCATTCCCACCTTGCAGTTGCTGATAATATATATCCACCAAATGCTTCAAGTGGNAAGATAACTTCAAACATCTTTACCCAAAAAAAAAAAAAAAAAAAAAAAAAGATAACTTCAAACATGATTGGAGCCAAACTTTTTTCTTGTTTCATTATAAATGATATTAGGGTTAGGGACATTAATAAATTTTATTATATAGGCTTTACGAATTGGTATGTCGCTAAAAAATAATTCAAACATTCATTTAGAGCTATTTTCCTCCAATTTAAAATGTGACCAATAAAAAAACCATTTATTTGTGTAGTTTTATGCACATGATTTTTTTTTTAATGAGTCATGTAACTTGTTTAAATAATATCCATAGATAATATTAAAAATAGTCATGTTATTAATTTTTAAAAAATAATTTCAAACTAATCTGGAGCAAAATTTTGTCCATATTAAAGTTCACCAATTGCTAATAGATTTAGCATTTTCTTTTCATTATTGGCAACCAATTTGAAAAAAAAAAAAAAAAAGGATAATTACACTATACCCATCTATGGTTTGCCTCTAATTTGACTTGCCTACTCGTGGTTTCAATTTTGACACTTTACCCATCTCTGATTCTCTCTGTTACTAATCCATAACCCACCTCTTCTTCAGTCATTACTCTAACACATAATATGTCAAAAACAAAAGCCCAAACAAATCAAAACACTCCTCACTCCCAAAACTCACTCCCATCCAACTTGCTCACCAAACTAAGATCCTAGATGCTATAGTTTAGGAATATGAAAAAGAAAAATCTCATCGATTCTCACTCCCACCCAGGTGCCTTGATTTGATTTACACAAATTTAATAAACATTTACCCTTTTTTTTGTTCTTTTTTGCGCAGTACTGTACCGGTTCTAATTTATTATTACAAAGATTATAGCTCCGCTACTTAGTTCATAAACTCATAAAATAAAGGAGAAATTGCAATTTACCCACCTGTGGTTTGGCTCGTTTTAATAATGCCCACCCATGATTTGAAATTTGTCACTTAACCCACTTGAGGTGTCCTCCATTAGACCCCTGTTACCCACCTCTGCCCTTTCCGTTAGAAAATCTCATTTACTATATAAGCCAAAAATTTGAACCCAATTAGAACACAATTAGAACCCTAACTAAAGGACCAAGCTCTCTCTCTCTCCCTACCTTCGAACCCTCAAAAATCCCTTTCCCTCTGTACTCCGATTGCCAAAGTGAAATCTAAACATGCCTTCTTTAAGCTATTACTCGGGTTCCAGTCACCATTCATGCTTTGCTAACCATTTTGAACAATTTTGGGAGAAGGTTTTATGGGTGCAACTACTATGATGTGGTGAGTAATAGTTGGGTTTCATATTTTTTTCCCCTTTTTTTATTATTATTTTTTCTAGTTTTGTTGGCTTTATGAATAACCCTAATTTGATTTTTTTTTGTAGGATGATGAACCTACTTGTAAATACTTTAGGTGGTTGGATGGCAAAACCTGTAAGCGTGGATCTGAAGTTGCACCCATTGTCCTTGCAAGATTCAGTATGTACAAGAATCAAGCAAGAGTTGCAGAGGAAAAGGAAAATAAGGCTAGTGATGGGGAAACAGCAGCTATTGAGAGGGAAAACAAAGTCAAGCGAAGAGAAGAAAAAGCTAGGGTGAGAGAGAGGATAGCTAAAGAGAAGTTACAGAAGTACAAATTTGCACTTGTTATGTCATGGGGGTTTTTTGCTATTTTTTATGTGTTTTCTAGTAAGATGAGAGAATTTGGAACAAATCCATTGTGTTTGCCTTGAAGGCAAGTTGTTATAGTTTTTGTATAATTTTGGGTACTACCACTTTTGGCAAGTGCATTCCATGTATTTGGCACTATGTAATGTTGTTGTTTATTTGAATGGAGTATGCAATGTGTTCTTTATGTGATGTGTTCTTCTTTATGTAATATGTTGTTGTTTATGTAATGCTACCTTGTTTATGTAATGTGTTCTTTATGTAATGTGATATTGTAATTTGAATAAGATATGCAATCTGTTCTTCTTTATAAAAATTGTGTATGTTGTACATCAATTGGGTAGGCAAGGACATGCACCCCACAAGATTCTGTTTACATCAATTGAAGAAGCATAAAGAAGTATGTTTTAAAGTAAAACCATTCCATACATATAAAATATTGCCAAATATTAATGGCTAAACACTATATATAATACTGCCATACATATATAACATTGTCAAATTTCATCTAAGCAAGAGTACCATTCCATACATATATAGCATTGTTCAAAACAAGTGGACTCCACCAAACATTAATGGCTAAACACTACCAAATTTCATCTAAGCAAGAGTATCATTCCATACATATATAATAAGCATTGTTCAAAACAAGTGGACTCCACCAAACATTAATAGCTAAACACTGCCAAATTTCATCTACATAATAGGTTATTCTGTCCCCACTAAGACAACAACAAAATAACTTTACTAAATAAAGTTCTGCACAATAACAAAAAAAAACAAAAAAGCGGTGACATGCCACTATCAGACATGCACAATAACCAAAAAAAAAAAAAAAAGTAGAGTAAAGTTTCTGCTTGCACATTCTCCAATCTTCATTTCTCAAAGACCTTGCCCTTGTCCTTGCCTTTGCCCCTGCCTATTGAGAACATTGCACTAGATGTCTCAGTTCTTAATCCACCTTCTCTCCCAACAACCCCTTGGTGGTACCAACCCCCTTCAAGGCTGCAAAATACATAGAAACTTCATATCAAGATCTAATTATGTAAGTATAAATAGTGGTGTTTGTGTTTGTGTTTGTGTATATACCTGAGATAGAGATTTTCTTGTGTCCCATGTTTCCTTAGGAGTATGAGAGATGGGCTGGCTGCATGAGAACCATTGAGCAGTGGGTACTTTACTTGCTGGTAGTCTGCTTGAATCTGCTACAAATGGTGGTAGTCTGCTTGAAGCTAAAGCAGATGTTTGGGCTGGCTGGGTGTAGGGTTTGCCTGTTGGCTGTCTTAGTGGTTGCTTTTGTGGCTGGTTAACTGGTTGACTTGCTTGATGGGTGATTGGCTTTCTTGTTGAATGGCTAGCTACCCCACTTGTTGGTTGACTGGTTGTCTAGTTTTCTATTGCTTCGGTTGACTGGTTGGCCTTCTTGTTTGCTAATCTTGTTGACTGCCTTGCTTGCTCATTAGTTGCCTAGTTAGCTGGCTGGCTGGCTGGCTAGCTGCCTTGCAAACCTCCTTGGTGGTTGCCTAGGTGGCTGGCTGGCTAGCTGGTTGGCTGGTTGGCTGCCTGCCTGCCTACCTACCTGCTTGCCTGTCTGGTTGGCTACTTGGTTGGCAAACTAGGGTGGTTACCTTGCAAACCTCCTTAGTGGTATCAATGGTGGCTAGTTGGCTGGCTGGCTACAACCTCTCATAGTCCCTGAGCTTCCCATACTACAACCTCTTATCACCTAGTATGAACTTTCTAGCTTTCCTCTTAGTTCTGTACACTTGATTTATGCTCAAGTCTACATTTACATCCTGCATGACTCGATGCTTCACACCAAAAACTGTCCAATCAGGGTTTTTGTTAAAATCATCCAAGTATTTCCTAGCCATATATGTAGAAGAGACCTGGCTATGCTTAAATGTCCTTTCACATGTATAGGTTGGAACCATGGTCTTTATCTGGAAGGTTAACTCCCTTGCAATCTGTGATGCGTATACCCTCCAACCACAGTCATACTTACAGTGAACAGAAACTTTGGTCTTCTCATTAAGCTTGAACTTAATGTCCACAGGCTTTCTCACTGCATATTCCCTCAAGGCAGCCCTAAACACCTTAATATTTGGGAACTTCATACCCTTGCATAACTGAGGGTTACTCATGCTAGTGTTCTCATTAAACTCTGACATCTCACCCTTTCATCCTCATCCTCTGAACTGTCTATGCTCCTAGTGTCATCATCATCAAGAGCTTTTTCAACCCAATCATTATTATCACCAACTTGATCATTAGCAACAGCTTGATCACTGGCAGCAACAGCAACTTGATCACTAGCAGCAGCTTCTGGTCTCTTCCCATTATCTGTAACTTACTCTCTCACACCATCTCCTTCATTTACATTTTCAGTATCTCTTTGATGGTCTCTCATATTGGGCACCTCATTGTTCTCAACACCAAATATGCCATCAAGATAATCTGGTCCTTCATACCCTTCCTCTAGCTAATCAGGTTCATCCACATGAACATCTTCATTACCAACAGTTTGTCCATAGGTAGTATGGTCATCCAGATGCACAGCTCCACCAACACTGCCATCCCTTAAACCCTTAATAGGTTCTTCACTAACATCATTTTGGTCAACCACAGATGATCTAACAGTATTGGTCACCTCCTCACAATCAGGATCATCATTAGTATCATCATCTTCATCATTCATTTCCCATAACTGGTCTACTGCAATTGGTTGATCTGGTTCAACTATAGGTTCTTCAATAGCAATTGGTTCAACTTCAGGGTCTACATAAAGTGTGATTTCATTTGTTGGTCATTCAACATGTAGTTCACACATGTAGGTCACATCTTCATCTGAAGTAATTAACCTTAACCCTTGCTCTAAGTCACCACCAGATATTAAATAATAAATCCTACTATTAATGGGTCCCCCAACCTCAGCACAAATGTCTTGTATCTCAAAATGACTTAGTAGATCTGGATCAACATTAGCCATTGTAGATACCTCACCACCTACATACTCTAAACCAGGGTTCCATTCAAAATTCCCACTATGGTGAATAGTAAAATTTCAGCAACCATCTGCAGAAGTTAAAACACATGCACAAACAATAGTAATTAAATACATAACCAACACATGCATAGAGAGCACCAATGACAAAAGCAAAATAATTTCAGTTGCATAACAAACACCAAGCAACGTGGGGTCAGAGATAAGAAACACAACCAACTAAACAATTTGTCTCCATTGGACCACAAACAACCTAAAGATGCATCTAACCAAAATATTTCTAGGGACCACGGTCATCAATGTCAACTATAAAAGAACAAACACATCAATAGTAAACCCAACAATGGTAAACCACTAATTTTATGACAGAAAAACTTTAATCTGAATAACCTTCATCAATCGTTACACATTGAAAAAGAATAAACACAACAATGGTAAACCCTAGAAAGTCATTTCATACCTGATACAGAGGAAAACTCAAACTTCAGCACTCTCACCTCCTCCTTGCTTGCTTGCAAGTGTTCGGGGAGGGATTTCACTTTGGCAATCGGAGTACAGAGGGAGAGGGATTAAGGTTAATGGGATTTTTGAGGGTTCGAAGGTAGGGAAAGGGAGAAAGCTCGGTCCTTTAGGGTTCTAATTGTGTTCTAATTGGGTTCTAATTTTGGCTTATATAGTAAATGAGATTTTCTAACGGAAAGGGCAGAGGTGGGTAACGGGGGTCTAATGGAGGCCACCTCTTGTGGGTTAAGTGACAAATTTCAAACCGCAGGTGGGTGTTGTTAAAACGGGCCAAACCACAAGTGGGTAAATTGCAATTTCCCCTAAAATAAAATAAAAAAAGAGAGGGAGAATAAAAGAAAAGAAAAAGATTGTACTATTCTCCAACATACAATTATGTTTAATATATATAATTCATATAAATTTTTTTTTTACCCAACCGATCAACTTTCCCCACTTATATGTACAGTAGAGATTGCAATATCGCCTTGTAAGTCCCAGTCGATCTCGCTATCTCAAACTCTGATCGGAAATCTATATCCATCGACAATCTTTCCCCTTCCACTATCACATCTATATATTCATATTCCCCTTAACAACAACAACAACAACATCACCATACATACAACACAATCTCAAATAATAATTCTTCTTCTTTTCTTTATGATTAATCGTTTCAAAAATCACAAACAAAAATATTTTACCTGCTGGGTAAGAGAGAGATTTATCCCATTTGGATTTGCAAATAGAGGAATCATAGACAAGAGATGAACCCAGAATCAAAGCTCCTTCTTCCTCGAGTTACTTGCACAATCAAAGCCCAAATGGTTCTCGGTCTTGAGTCTCAAGCGCACTGCATTGTAGCATCTAGGATCTTAGTTTGGTGAGCAAGTTGGATGGGAGTGAGTTTTGGGAGTGAGGAGTATTTTGATCCATTTGGGCTTTTGTTTTTGACATATTATGTGAGTAATGGCTAACGGAGAAGTGGGTTACGGACTAGTAATTAAGGGAATCACAGGTAAGTAAAGTGTCAAAATTGAAACCACGAGTAAGCAATTCAAATTAGAGACAAACCATAGGTGGGTAAAGTGTAATTATTCAAAAACAAAACAAAACAAAACAAAACAAAAGTTTCTGCTATTTTCTTTTTAACCTCTGTCACTCTAATTTTCCTTTTGCAATCTTTCTCACGGCCACAGACCAAAAGAAAGAGGTTTCATACGAGACAATCGGGCTTTATTTTCGGAAGTGAAGCAAACACAAATTTTCGGAGTTCAGACGTTTGTGTATTCAAAGTCTCAAATAAATGCTTGTGAGTTGGGATGAGGTCAATTCTAGGTGGCTATTGACTCTATTTTTCTGGTCATGCGTACTCTAGTTTCACACACATCCTCTTCTCAAATTATTAGTCAATATAAATCCAAGTCAATTGAAAGCCGGAGTTGTTTAAATAAATAATGTTGCAACTTGTAAGTGTTCCAAATCATCATTTATGGTGAATTTTTTCTAATAGTTTGAGACTTCAATATTTAAGTCATTAATATCCTACACAATAAATTGTTAATATAATCTACCAAACATCACCTTTTCGGCTTTTCCATGATAAAGTAAAACTCATTTTTTAAAAAGATAATAAACTTTTTTCTCTTTTTGTTAAATTTTATACATTAAGCATGATATTCAATTCTCTATATATAAATAATCTTTGTTTGGTTAATATTAATTCATTAAGTTATGTGTTTTTTTTATAATGTTTTTAATTTTGAATATGTACTAGAAAATATCAATTTGGATATAAAAATAAATAAATAAAAATTGTTAATACTACGTTTGAGCTTCTATGGTATTGATGGCTCTTAATTATGCATTGCAACAATTGGAGTGCTATCCACATTATTGATAACAATCTCTTCGATGAGCGCACTAAGCACGTTAAGATTGATTATTATTTCATTAATCATCATCTTGTAGGGTAGCCTTCACTTGCATTTAGGCTGTCCTTGTGACCGCATCTTCACATTCAACTTGGCTTCCTTCATGCCATCTCGAGTTTAAGGAGATGTTATTCTACACAAAATCTGGGGTTTTTCGACATTTTTTTTAGTGTTGGTTCCAAAAACGACTGCTATAAACCAATGTTGTAGCAATAGTTACATAAGGATGTAGCTAGTGTATCACATAATTAGCACATGTTGTACACTACTCATTTAGCACATATTGCACAGGAAAAAGTATCTTTCCAAACTAATTCCTCCTATAGCTTTTTATTAAATGTGAATTTTAAAAATTTAACCGTTTGATTGCATATTCTAATTATGTTATCCATGTTTGCAAAATTTCAAGAAGATTAAAAATCAATAACTATGTCATCAATGACATAAGTTTTTGTGGTAAAAAATTATGCACTAAAAATAAGTTTATTGATCAAATAGTAAATAACACCCGATTTGAATGAAAATTGACATGCATGTTAAAAACATAAAGAAATTTGACATGCATGTTAAGAAAATAAAGAACATGTAATCCATTAGTTAGATTTTCAAAATTTATATTCAATAAAAATATATAGGATAATTTTAGAGGATTTCTCTCAAAACTAGTTTGAAGATAAACTTATTCTATTGCACATTGCCCATTTAGCACACGCTGCATATATACTTGGTCAGTCCATAATTGTGACTAAACTTTGTCAGCCCATTATTGTGACTAAAATGAAGGAATGTTAATTGTCCTTGACTTTAGTCTAATTAAGGACTCTTTATAGGTAAATTTTTGTATGTGTGTGCTTGTGTCTATATATATATATATATATTCAATTTTTCATAGCACCTTTATGCACACACACAAAAAATAAATAAATAAATAAAAGAAAAAAAAAATACAAGGAATACCAAGTGATTCTATTCAGAACAACTTTTGTTCTTTCTGTCATTCTGTGTTAGTTTATTTCAACACTCTTAAAGAGTTCATTTTTTTTTTTTTCCTCATAATTGTTACGTTAACTAGGGATTATTGTGTCCTTCTCCCCAAAAAAAAAATAAAAACTAGGGACTGTTGTGTGAATTGTGAACACTAATTTTTTGTTTCCTTATTATTATTGAATTATTTCTTCTGTAAGGTTGAAATTTATCAACCATCTTGTTGGCTCTATTTCGTGCCAATTTGTTTGTAATTTAGCACTTAGTAACCCTGTATTTAGGTGGGATTATTGTAAGGGTAGTATGTGAGAAGATGTGAAGAAAAGCTCAAGTATGTGCAAAGAAGCAGAGCTTCGCGGCTAGGACTTGCGAGTGGCTCACGGCTACAAGCCGCCAAATGCAGGCATATGAGATGCACACAAGAAAGCTAAAGGGTCACGTCAGCTGTCGCACTACAGGACAAAAGTCCCACGCTGGCCAGGCCGTTACGCTGCGACTTGAACTCACAACTTGGACAAGCCACGAGACCAAGCCGCCAATTTACCCTATTTGGCAAAATCTGTCTCTTCGTATTCCTTTCTCACCCCACTATATATAGACCATTATACCCACGATTTTAAGAGAGCTTCCAAAGAGAATTTTTGTAAGAGAAACCCTAGAGAAAAACAAGATTGCCTCATCCCCAATCTTTACCTTAGAGACTCTACAAATTCCTCTACTCTCTTCCTCTCCATTGTCACATCCTTGAGAGGCCATTGACCAAATCCTTATCTCACCACACACACGTCTATAAGAAGGTTCATTTGGTGCTAAGGGAAGCAATTTGGAAGGAACTAATATACATTGGTTGATGCTATGGTATAGTAGCGGAATCCGGGAAGCTAAAGAAGAAATAGGCTCAGCGTAACCTTGTTAGAGCAAGAAGCTTGGAGGGCTTAGGTACTTTAGTAGATTAGGTTTGGAGGATCTTCTTCTGTTCATGTATCCTAGCTATATTCTTTAGTGGATTATTTACCACTTGGAGGGCGGCGGAGAGGTTTTACGCCGAGGGCTTCGATTTTCTCTTCGATAACACATGACGTTATTGTCCGTGTGTCTGCATCTTCCTTCCTTTATCTTTGCCTTATATTTACTGCTGTGGATGTGTTTATATTTGGCTTAGATTAGTTATCAATTCTGTGATTGGCTTATGTTCATGTTCCGCACATTAATTGTTTAATTATAAGTCTGAATTGATATTTTTTAATTTGGAGTCCAAACGTTCAAGGGTGTTTTATACACATTTTGAACTTTCATCTTCAACACGAGTTCCTCCATCTGTAAAGTAGGATTTAACACTCACAAAAAAACAGGGTACTGAATTAACACTTTGAGGAGTAAATATGACACCCTTTCTTGCGTTCATACTTTTTGCTATTTGATGAGTTTGTGTTTATAATTTTTTTTTTTTTTTTTTTTTTGAGGGGAGAAAAGATTGTGTGTTTATACTCAATAGTCGAAACTCAATTACGTCTTTGGGTCCCAACTCCAACTTAGAGCCCGATTCACACTAAACTGGAAGAACCGAAGAAGTAGCTTAATTCTTTTCTTCTTCTTCCTTTTATCTTTATTTTTATTTTATTTTAAATTTAAAGAATCAGCTTAATTCAAAATTGGAAAACTGAAGAATGACTTATAAACGAGGACCCTGCCTTATGAGTATTATATTATGGGCATATCTTTCGTTTTCCATTTAATTAGGGGAAGGAGCATTAATGTCTCGCATAATATTTCTTTATTCTTGCCAATTTCATATATATTATTAGGGAGCAGAGCAATATCAGATAGATCAATAATCAATTGTTTATTTCATGGTTTTTAAACAAATTAAGAAGCAACATTAGCATGCCTTGTATATGTTAACATGAAGTGTGCCATGCATGTGGAACAATAAACGATTTTGTTTTAGGTTCAGCTCAATGCGCCAAAGAGTGTTCAATATTTTATTTGAGTCTACACAAAACAGGCATTTAAAAATAAATAAATAAAAATTGTCTACATATTGTGGAGGGTCTGCAACAGTCGGTGTGTATTTTGGCAAGAGAAAAACGAGTGAAGATGGCAGGAATTTCTCTTGGATCAATTTGACTTTTTTGCGGTTCATCAAAATAAATAAATATGACATTTTTGCTTTGAACTGTTGTCCTCTATAAGACAAACCTCCCACTTTTTCTCTTTATGAGGAGCAATGCATGTTCGGAATTTGCAGTTACAATGATGTGTAAGTTTTCCATATGGCATTGGGAAAGATTTGCATAATAGGATAGAGGGCATCGTTTTATAGATGTAAAAAATTGTTGGACTACGTGAAGCATAGTTTTAGTTTGATCTAGATTATGATATGATTTGATACGAAAGTGTTACGATTTTTAATGAGAGATTTTCTAAGATTTAGTCTATGATATCAGCCCAAGCTAGATTAGGGTTTGCCATTGTGTGAGATATAAATACTATTATTTGAGATTAGAATTTGTTATGTTATTTTAGAGGGAAAAAACAGTATTGCTATGTTTTGTATAAAATCATTGCAATTCTGTGAACCTAGACAAATTGATGAACTACACAATTTCTTGTGTCCTATTATTGTCTTTGTGTGTGTATTATTTCTTTTTTCTTTTTCTTTTTCTTTTTTTATTTATCTAACAGATCTGAAAATTCGTGTATATTCCCAACATAAAGGCCATTATTATTATTATTTTGCTTCATTGAATGCCATGATTCTTCAAATATTCAATGATTCGTACAACATATTTTAGTGGTGAAGTGTTATGTAAAGTATACTTTTGTTTCTATGAGATAATATAAACTTTTGTTCAAAGATTTTATATTCCATTGACCTGCTCTCACCTAGAAACTCTTTTTACAATCAGCACTAGTCTAATGGTGATGCAATAACTAGCATAAAAAACAACCAATTCTATTAATTTTAACTTTCTCAAAAAAAAAAAAAAAAACTCTATTAATTTTAAAAATTTTTAATTTTATATCTTGATTGAACTGCTTCCTCTTTGTTCACACTTGCTTATGTTTTGGGCAGTCCTAAATGGCAAGCCAGGCCTTCTCCAGCGTATTGTTTACCCTGATAGTCTCTTAGTGTGATAATAAACGGCAGTGTGTGGCTGATATTCGTTTCCGTTTAAAAATTACTTATTTTCAATAAATTATTTGTATAATATTTAATATATATATATATATATTGTAAGGACCATATTTGAGTTCCCAGCACACTACGTAGATGGACCTAGGCTCAAAAAGCCCAAAACAATGAATTTATAGAGAATGGGTTGGAAAATTGAGCTTTAGTAAATCAAACAAACACTGGAATGAGTTTAGATGATGGAAGAATGAAAGGAAGAAGAATTGTACAAAAGAAAAATAGTCCTCGACAAAGGTCTGAGGATGTTGTTCTTATATATATTGTTCTTAAATTGGGTTATAAATTTAGTTTCTGGAAGCTATAGTCTCTTTCTCTTTAATTTCCGATCCCCTCTCCATAAAGGATCCCTTGCATTATATAGTTTCTTTTGTAGCATCTCAATCCTACACTTGTTGATCACTTAGGCCATCACTTGAGTGTCTGTTCTATCAAACACCCTCCTTGACCTTATTTGCATTGGAGCGGCCAAATCTACACTGTTCAAGGGTCTTCTCCACATTAATGCAGCCAGGAAATTAGCTGCTAGACATTTAATGCGGTGGTAGCAGCTTTCCCTTAAAATATTTTAGATCTTCCTTTCGTCGGGTGCCTCAATAAAGCTTATCCAATTCATTAGAACTTCCTAAAACGTTCCCTTGATCAACAGACCATTTCTTCTGACCTCGGCCTTGGTCGACTGAGGAAACCTTTATCCTCGGCTCTTCTCGTTGAGCCCTTATGGCCAATATCAACTTTCTTGTTTGTTAACATAGTCCCTTTTCTCCAAGATTCCTCCTCTTCGGGCTAGACTTGTCCTCAGCTTGGGCCACAGGCCCAATATGTGAATATTCAATGAACATCTGGGCCCAATATCCCTACATATATAATTTTGATAACTTTTATATTAAATGTGTTACAAAAAGCTAAAAATTAGTTTATTTATAAAAATAAAAAGTTAAATTATTTGCTAAAAAGCTGAGAAAAGAGACAAAAAAAAAAAAAAAAAAAACACTTGTTGATCACTTAGGCCATCACTTGAGTGTCTGTTCTATCAAACACCCTCCTTGACCTTATTTGCATTGGAGCGGCCAAATCTACACTGTTCAAGGGTCTTCTCCACATTAATGCAACCAGGAAATTAGCTGCTAGACATTTAATGCGGTGGTAGCAGCTTTCCCTTAAAATATTTTAGATCTTCCTTTCGTTGGGTGCCTCAATAAAGCTTATCCAATTCATTAGAACTTCCTAAAACGTTCCCATGATCAACAGACCATTTCTTCTGACCTCGGCCTTGGTCGACCGAGGAAACCTTTATCCTCGGCTCTTCTCATTGAGCCCTTATGGCCAATATCAACTTTCTTGTTTGTTAACGTAGTCCCTTTTCTCCAAGATTCCTCCTCTTCGAGCTAGACTTGTCCTCAGCTTGGGCCACAGGCCCAATATGTGAATATTCAATGAACATTTGGGCCCAATATCCCTACATATATAATTTTGATAACTTTTATATTAAATGTGTTACAAAAAGCTAAAAATTAGTTTATTTATAAAAATAAAAAGTTAAATTATTTGTTAAAAAGCTGAGAAAAGAGACAAAAAAAAAAAAAAATTTCAACAATTTCCAAATGCTTACCCTAACATGGCACGTCTATTTAGCACAAGTTTTTTTATTATTATTATTATTTTTTAAAATTTTTATAAAATTTTTAAAAAATAATTAAAAAAAATTGTGCCAAAATTTGATTTTTAATTTTTTAAAGATAAAACTATACTTTAAAATAACTTTTAACAAATTAGCAAATATATTTTTAGTAAAAAGTTATATCCAAACACACCAATGTACGTGTACCTGAAAGGACTGGCCCCTATGATCAAAAAATTCATTGTTAGATTAATCAGAATGTGCTCGTCAATAGAATCATTTTCATGCCACTTGTAGAAAACATATGCTTACTCAAATGCATCGACTACTATATATGTCTCCTTCTCCTTCTGCAAATCCTCGTAAAAGGGTTTTAGTTTCCGAGCACAAGCACATTGCATATGCCTCCATATTGCAAAATATTACATACACAAATTTTTTCACAACAGATTTATTCTTGTTGAATTAGTCAACGATGAGTGGTGGAAAAAAAAATCATAAATCTGTGAATATAAATTATATATATTCACCATTCACTATTAACCATTTCAACAATTATGAAATTTGTTATATAACATGTTCATATAATTATCATTTCATCCTATACGCAGTTGCATTTGTTAAGGAATCAAGGCATCCATGCACCCATTTGAAAAGAATATGTATTTTGACCCAGTCAAAAAATAAATTTTTTTTTTTTGAAATTAATAATATTTTGTTTTAGGAGCTTTGAAAATGTGTAATGGTCATGAGCAGTCAAACTAAGGGTATTAAATTCTATCAATTTGAAATATGTCCATGTCATGATTTAAATAAAGAGAAATGATATATTTACAACATTTTTATAACAAATCTTAAGTGGCAGATTGTTACTAATTGTTATTGTTGACGCAAAAGAGTAATCTTAGTGTTAGTTTTAAATTTGAACCAATAACAACTAACCACCTATGATTTGTTGTAAAAATATTGTAAAATTATTGTTGACGTAACATCTCTCTTAAATAAAATAGAAAATAAATAAATTTAAAGATGTATATAACATAATGTAATGTCTATGTGTTCAAATTTAAGAAATAAAATCTTAATTGTGAAGTTGTGAATGGAAATTTTGCTGAACAAAAGACCCCAATATAAAATGACCCCATTGAAATTAATTTCTTCACCAAAGAAAAATCTATGCCTTTCAAATTGGTTGGCACAGTTGACTCAATTAAAGTTGCAAACTTTGGTAAAGAGTCTAAAGATGGAGTTGGTCATTTTATTGTATACATAGTAATAGAGTATAGCTTCTTGCCTGGCACGTAATAAGTGCATTAATGTCTTTTACCATGGTACAAACCAAGTAACTTATTTCACAAAAAACAAGTACTTTTCTCTAGAGAAAGTGTTTTAAGTTGTAGAGCTCAATCCCTTTCAAAGCAACACTATCAATTCGACTATTGTGGAAAATATATATATATATTTGATAAAACATAAGATTTCTTCCTGTCAATCCGGCGGTATATGAGATGTCCCCATTTTCCTTTTAAGGGTTTGGCTGTTTCTACCCACTCAAGATTTTCATTTCTACCATTTTTTGCCATATTGCTTACTATTTTTTTTTTTTTTTGGTGCTAATTATATCAACTTATTAAAATTGGTCTATCACAGTGAGTGAATCATGCACACAAAATAACTTTGCTTCATTTGAATTTCTTTTTCTTTTCTGTTTTAGTAAAAGAAATTTTAATTTATAAGTTGTTTTCCAAATCAATTTTTGAATAACTTGCGTTTTATTTAGGAAAAACAAATTTAATGAAGGTTGTTTCATATTATTTGATTCATTCCAAATCTTTGTAGGAGTTTTACCATATTGAATTACTGTGTACTGGTAGAATTTATTTTTCCTTTTTTATTTCTTGGAAAAAATGATATCTTTATTTTATTTTGGTATGAAAAATATTAAGACGGCAATATGTAAGTGGATACCAATAAATTATTATTTATCATTTTAACCATAATTAATATATATCTATATATGCAAATTATATTACTTTTAGTTTCCTATATTACACTGCTTTGAAGTTTTTTAACCACAGAATTAACTGAAAAGAGGGTAATTTGAAAAATCCAGAAAAACATATACATATTTCTCAAAAAAAAAAAAAAAAAAAAGAAGAACAAGAAAAACATATATAATATTTGTTAATTTTGTTTCATATGATGCAATTGGAAAATTTGAATCTCTAGAAATTACCTAAAATCTATATAAAATTAAAGGCGTTTGACTTTTTACTGTTTTCGCATATAAGCTTTTAGAGCCTCACTATTTTACACATCATAATTATCATATATATTTTTAATTGAATTTCAATTATAGTATATATTTAACCCTCCATTAAAATCTTAGCATATTAAAATCTTGGCATATTAAATGTTAAAATATATAGTTTCAAAATTTCAAATACAAGCTCAATCATAATAAATGCCTAATATCGTCTTCAAAAAAAAAAATAAATAAATGCCATATAATATTTATATATATATATTCATATA
>NW_027069828.1:730686-751136 GCF_002906115.3 Quercus suber
ATCTTGTAGTATTTTTTTTTTTTTTTGGATCTGATTAATACTCAAGGTTTACGGAATGCTCATTGATATTATTTACTTTTTATTCTTTGGTAAAAAATTTATCTTTATTTTTTTTGTAGAATGGAAATATAAGAAAGTTTGCAATATTTGAATCAATCTGGTAACTGTAGGAAAGTAATTTAATTAAATATGTTGGTTTGACATTGTTTGTTTATACTAGTATGGAGTTTTTGAGACCAACAATATTTTTTAGATTGTTTAACACTAATTACATTATATATATTATAATAATGATATATGTATATATGAAATTATATTACTTTTAGTTTCCTATATTATACTACACTTTTAAAGTGTTTTAACCACAGAATTAACTGAAAAGAGGGTAATTTGAAAAATCCAGAAAAACATATACATATTTCTCAAAAAAAAAAAAAAAAAGAAGAAGAAGAAGAAGAAAAACATATATAATATTTGTTAATTTTGTTTCATATGATGCAATTGGAAAATTTGAATCTCTAGAAATTACCTAAAATCTATATAAAATTAAAGGCGTTTGACTTTTTACTGTTTTCGCATATAAGCTTTTAGAGCCTCACTATTTTACACATCATAATTATCATATATATTTTTAATTGAATTTCAATTATAGTATATATTTAACCCTCCATTAAAATCTTAGCATATTAAAATCTTGGCATATTAAATGTTAAAATATATAGTTTCAAAATTTCAAATACAAGCTCAATCATAATAAATGCCTAATATCGTCTTCAAAAAAAAAAATAAATAAATGCCTAATATTAGAATATATATATTATATATATATATATATATATAAACATAGTCATAGCTCATAAGAAATGCTTATTAATTATTGTTATATTTATATATAAATTAAAAAAATTATATTATAATTTTTTTCATGCATTGTATTTGTACATGTTCCGATTAGTTTAATTTGAATTGATAAATCATCATAAATCATAAATCATATAAGTCACACGTGCCAGGTAGTAGCTTTGGAAGATAGAAAACAACTAAAGAGAATAAATGAGTTATTTTTTACCAAAAAAGAATGAATGAGTTATTTCAGCACACCGACTAGGGAAGTAGGAACTACTAGGAAGTGAGAGTGTGAGTGGTGGGGCAGTTGTGTTGGTTGGAGAATGGAGAAGCCGCAAGTCTGCCTACCAATTACACGTAAGCTGTAGGCCCACCTCCTGCCCGAACCCTCCAAGTGGCCTACTTGTCCATTGACAATCTTACTAAATTAATTCATTTTCTTTCTAAAAAAAATGTTTTACTCTTTCGTTATTATCAATAATTGAGTTAAAAAAAAGTGAAAAAAAAATATATTCTTTATTTGTTTTTATAGGTGGGATAAGATAAGAAGAACACTGGATTCTAGTTAAGCAGTTAGTTCAACTGTTAAAGTTTTTAATAGTTGAATAAGAGATTTAGGGTTTAATCTTTGTCTACACCAAAAATCAATTGGTGTCTTAATCTAAATTCTCTCTTAAAAAAAAAGATAGGAAAAACATTTGCACCTATTTATATTTTTTTTTCCTATTTTAGTATAAGAATTTATATATTTTTTAAAATTTTTATATGATAAATTTTCAAAATTTTTTACATTAGATTATTTTTTTTATTTTTTATTTTACTAAAATATCAAATTTTCATAATTTTTTAATTACTTTTCTCTCTTCACACATCGCAATTACTATCTACTTTTTTTTTTTTAATTCTCGAAAAACACAAAAAAATGAATAAATATGTATATACACAACTATAGTAGTCATGTAAATTACTGTAGCTAAAATAGAAAATAGACCATAGATGCATAACTTTACACTAACTTATCTAGGTAATTTTTAAGGTTGATTGGCCGACATTTTGCATAGACTAATGCAAATGCTTTAATAGGCTTGTAGTTTAATTTATATTTTTTATTGTTTTTAACACAGTTAAAAAAAACACACATTATAAAAAAAAAATTACAAACCTATAATGTCCTTTATAGTAATTAATTTTTATCATCAAAAATTAAAATATCAATTGATTTTTTATCTGGACAATATTGGAACTTATATTCTTTATTTAATAACAAGAGATATGACTTGAGTTAAGTGGAACCCAATTATTCACGAGGTGATTAAAACATGTCAAACAGTAATTCTTCATTGGAAGAAGAAGAGAAAGAAAGAAAGAGTACCTTAAGATGGACCCAAGACCCAGCTAATTTAAAGTTTTAAATGAATATTGTCCTATTGTTTGATATTTCTTTTTTTCAAATATATACTCTCTCACATTTGATAAAACTACTAGTAGTGTTTTATATGTCCTTGTGGTCATCATTATTATTTATTAAACTGTTTTTTTTAGAGATAATTACAATATGTTGTTAACTCACAATTCAAATCCTTTCTTCTGTCCTCAAGTACTTTATGTATGAGGAGGTGTAATTCAGTTATAAAACTTTTGACAAAAAGTAATCATCCTTATCAAACTATGTACACATTGTTCTTTTGGAATCGTTTATTTTGCTGAAATTAAAAATTTTTGCTAAAAGTACTATAGATAAAAGTAAAAGTTAGCTAAAATAGTATAGTAGGACCATAAATAGTACCAAAAATACAATAAATTCATGAATAGTAGTAAAAAAAGCTAAATAGTAAAATAAGTTGATAAAAATAATTTTTGCCAAAAGACACTAATGGAGTAATAAACCTTTTTTTTTAAATAAAAGTTGGCTACAAACTTAATTACATATTAATGCTATGTTATCCTTTAAAAAAATTAACTTCACTATATATTTTAAAATTTTAATTATTGATTATATGTTTTTTCACACTTTTAACACATATATCAAACTTTGTGCTAATCGAATATTATTTACTATATAATCTATAAACTTATTTTTATATATAATTTTAAACTAAAAAAATTTTAATTTAAACAATTGATTGACTTGACGATATAGCTAAGAAGATAATGTAATCTAATAATGAGTATAATAAAAAGATATTTCGTAAAATTGTAACCTTAAGCTATTACCAAAATTTAAAAAAAAAAAATTATTTGAAGTAATCTAACTCTTTTGGCCGTGGGGAATGAAGATAATATCTAAAATAGTTTTTTTTTTTTTTTTGGCAATGATTAATTGGCTTATTTATTCTATGAAGATAAGCTGTATAACAAACAAATTAACCATCATTATCTAGAAAAACCCATTATATCTATATATATATATATATATATATTTATAAACATCCCCATTACTTTTAATTTTCTCCGTACAAATCCATTACTACCAAAAAAAAAAAATCCTACAGATTGAAAAGCATCAAAGAATTAAGAAGAAGATTCAGATTTATTCTTCTTCTCAAATGGAAGCGGATGTATCTATCAATTTCTGCAAAACCCTAAAAATTTCTCTTTAAAGCGTTTTTCTTCTTCTGAGGAATTACTAATTGGGTTTGAGAAATCTGAGGAAAATAAAAAAGCTATGAATTCTGCAGTGCTTTTATCGTTGCTCTTTCTATTTGCTGGGTGTTTTATGGCGACAGCGAATGTTGTGCTCATTGTGCACAACGCCACTTTCTCTTTCCAAGATGTTGAAGCTAATTTCGGTTAGTTTTCTAGCATCAAGCTTCAATTTTTATGTTTATGTTTTGTTTGGTTGCTGAGAAAATAGAAATTTGGTATTTTATTTTGGATGTTCAGATATTGTTTCTGGTTAAAAGGGTATTTACATTTTGATTTTTGGGGACATGGGTGTGTTGAAATTTTCACTCAGGTTAGCTAATTCATTTGTTTGACTTGGTTGAGTTGAGTTGTTTCTATTTTTGGCAGGTCAATAGTAACATCATTAGTTGAAACAATATTTGGGTGAGATTAGACAATAATAATAACAAATTTCATTAGGTTATTGATCCATTGCTATGCCTTGCTGACAAACTCTTCCAACAAAAATAATAATAATAAAAGCTTTCAAATACATCACCTATTTATGTTATACTATTAAATCAAAAAAAAAAAAAAAAATTCATAGTATGCATTCTTGTGTGTGTTTACATAATATTTGAATTAATATATTTTAGATTGCTGTTGAATATTCACCACTTTCTAAGAAGAGGTGGAAAATTTTAAGTTAAGATTGTGGAAGGTTTTGGTTGTTTGCATGTATCCGTGATGGTCTGCACTGCCAGATGTGTTGCTCTGTTGTTTGTGATGATATGTGATGTTAATTCTTCCCTTGATTTGTGTTATGCTGTTTTTTCCAGCTCCACCGGTTAAAGGTTCTGGGGAATGTGGAGTATTATACATGGCAGAGCCTCTCGATGCATGCTCAACATTGACTAATAAAGTCGAAAAAGCTTCAAATTGCAGTTCCCCATTTGTTCTGATTGTTAGAGGAGGATGTAGCTTTGAGGATAAAGTTAGAAGAGCACAGACAGCTGGATTCAAAGCTGCAATTGTCTACGACAATGAAGATAGTGGTGTCTTGGTTGCAAGTAATGACCTTTATCTGCAATAAATATAATCATTTTTTCTCTCCAAAGACATTCATACCCATAGTTATTGGTCAATTAAAGAAACATTTCTCTTATTATTTGAAAAACTGTCTTTTTGGATTCTCAAACTCCAGGGTTAAATAAGGTTCTTGAAGAGGCTGTCCCAACTGAAGAAGATATGAAAATATGTAAATCCTCACATGCTTTCTACTAGGGTAGTAAATGAGATTTTATTGCTTATGAGCTAGATCCCTGACAAATGATATGATACTTTCATAATGATATTGTGGTAATATATGTGCCTTTGATGGTGAAATAATAGTCTAAAACATACCTGATCAGTTCATTGGCGCATAATATGATGCCAGAATAACAGCCATGTTACTTCAATACTGATTGTGGTGGGGTAATATGTCAAGGATGTTTTTTGTTGCAGTGAATAATATTTAATACGTTCACTGCATATACATATCTCTGCATGTGTGTGTGCACATTTACTATTAGTGACAAAAACCTTCCACAGCTGATTAAAAAGGGGGAATTATACTAATCCCAAGTGGTCTGTTTTCACTTTGCCACCTGTTCCAGAATCTGTCACTTTGTCCTTCTAAGGTTCATTATATTGCATTTTGTTGCTTAATATAGACTTAATATTGAGGTGAAGCACATGCTTCACAACAAGATGTAATTGGAACAGATCTCTCAAGGGTGTTAAAGAGATACTTACCAAGTCACAAGGTGGCAAAATGAAAATGGGCCTTTCCACTGGAGGACAAAGTGCAATTTTCCACTAAAAAGAGTTTAGGTTTTGTGAGCACTCCCATTTTTGTTTTAAAATGTAATGTTCAAGTACTATTTGGAATTCTGATTATTTTGTTTGTACAGTCTGTTTTCCATGTTCCTGTAGTGGAAGAATTCTGTGACTTTCTTCTTATGATGACTTCTTTTAATTGGCAACTAGATATTTTGTTATTGTGATAATACCTAATTCAATCATGTGGATAATGCAGTGGCAGGAAATTCAGCCGGTGTAAAAATAAACGCTGTGTTTGTTTCTAAAGCTTCAGGTGAAATACTAGCAAAATACACTGGCTTAACTGACATGGAGCTTTGGATTATCTCAAGTTTCGAAAACTCAGCATGGTCAATCATGGCGATCTCTTTTATTTCCCTACTTGCCATGTCTGCAGTGCTCGCTACTTGTTTCTTCGTTCGCAGGCATCGCATAAGACGTGAACGGCCTCGAGCTTCTCGTGTGCGGGAATTCCATGGAATGAGCAGTCGATTAGTGAAAGCAATGCCAAGTTTGATATTTACTGCAGTTTTAGAGGATAACTGTACTTCAATAACATGCGCTATATGCCTTGAAGATTATACCGTTGGAGAGAAGCTTAGGATTTTACCATGTCGTCACAGTAAGTCTTTCTTACCATAGCAAAGTTCATACTGCTTGCAATTTTACGTCATTAATTGCATTTCTTTTAATTGGTGGCATGGCTTTTCTTGGGGTGGTGAGCATTTTAAGTTTTTCAATAGTATGAACAACTCTAGTGATGTTTTGTGTTGGGTGGTTGTCAATTCACATGGACTTTACCAATGAATATGCGTTGTGATGGAGTAATTTGAGATATTAACTTTAGATAATGGTGATGATTTTCAAATTAGCATGATCTGGAGACCTATGTAGTTGTAAACTCTTAGTATATGACCTACCATGAATTGCATACTTTTTTGCAGAACTGAATTTTACATGGTCTATTTGGTCCTGTTGGCAGCCTTCTATACCTAGGTGTTAAGGTCACTATGTATTTATTGCATTGCTTTATAATTCATGTTTTAAGGTTTTTGACTATGTCCTTTTACACTATATATATATATATAAGAAACTCTTTACAAAGATAAACATTGCTCCTCCCTCTAAAACTAGGATTTTTCTCCTGAACAGAAAAGTGAGAATGGGAGATAACAATAATGAAAAGGGACCTTGTTTCTATATGATAGAGTGTTAGGGTTTCCCTTTTAGTTTATGCTGCCACATTGTCCTATTGAGTGTTCATTTTTACCCCATTATTAACCTTAGTTTCTAGCTTTGAAATATCTTTAGCAATATGAGCCCTAGATTTGGTGTGCAATCAATCCCTAGCTTTAAGCAAAATGACAAATAATCACCTGCTGTTGCAAATTGCCATTAATTAGGTTCCAAAAATGGATAGAATGTATTTCAAAACTCTTTTTTTCCCTTAATTTTTTTCCCCTTACTCCAAGAAATCAAGATTAAACGGTTGAGAACAGGGAGTTGTATCTTTGATATCTATTTATCAGTTAAACTGTACAAATTGTCCATATCAAAGTGATTATATTTAGTGAAACAAAAATAGGGCACAGGAACGTATACTAATCTGTCTCATAGAAATGGATGATATCATAAAATTTTATGAACTAATTGTTTTGTTCTACAATGTTAAGAAATTTGTCTCATGTTTCTGTGCAAGTCACATGCTCCTTGACATACCTGGTTTAAAACATCCCCAATTTGAATACTTATTGGGTGTGCCCCTGAAAGCTATGCATAGGTTGTGTTCATCTTAGTCACTTCATGAAGGAAAATAATAATTTAGCATCTATATATTTCTGTTTTTTGTGCAGCATATATTGTTTCAAATGAAATGGAATTAAGCTAACCATTTGGGAGCCCAAGTGAAGGAGAAAAGCCTAGCTTATTCTCACCGTTATGTAACGGTGAGAGTAAGCCAGTGAAGAGTTGTATTGTACCCATAGAGAAATGACTGCTTTTAGCAATGGCTACAACAATAACCAAAATCCCCAAATCACCAACCAAGAAAACCTAATCCACCACCATTCAAGAGAGAGAGAGAGAATGTTTGGGCTGAGAGGAGGTTCAGGTCAGGTTGAAAGTGTTGGAAAACTTTAGGGTTTTATTGCAGTGAGTGTAGGAGAAAGAGATGATCTCCATGTGGTTGTCAATGAAAGGCATCGCCAATTAGTCACTCGGTGCTAGTGAAGGCAATGTAGGATGAAATTGCCCTGTTGCCTTGGTCATTGGCAATGATCTACATGCGATTGTTTTGCCACTTGTTTATAGAGCTATTTTTAAATTTGCTTATTTTTATTCAGCTTATTTGACACCCAACCTATTTCTTTCACTTTAAACAAATAAGCAAAAATAAACCAATGAAAAGCTCATACAACCCAACTTATTTCTCATCTCATGGCAGGATAAACTATGATTTTGGCCAAATAAGAGCATGGCTTCTTTTGTTTAGCAAGTAATTTCGTTTATGAAAGTATTTGTTGTGCTTTATTAGTATGAGATTTCATACACTACCAATGATTATGTATGGGATTTGTGCCCATTTGGTACAGCTTATTTTTCAACTTTTGAAACCATGGGTTTTGAAAAAACTGCACCTAGAAAAAACGTCGAGTTTAAAAATGTTGTACTTTGAGAAAATGCAGTTTGATAATGCGTTACCAAACGAGCACAAAGGTTCTTTTGTTGAAATGAATATATGCAAGAGTATACCTATCAAAAAAAAATATATGCAAGAGTACTTGTATATAAACAAGTTGGGTTCTAATTAGCTGAACTGGTACAAATAAGAGATTTTGGGTTCAAACACTACCTAAATCAAAAACCAATTGGTTTCTTGACCTGATGATAAAGAGCAATTATCATGGAGCGGATGCCATGGATTGAAATTCTGTTGTATCTAAAAATATAATAATAATTGTATGTAAACAAGGTTCTTTTGTTGAAATGACTATATGGGAGTTTTTATACACACATGGAACCTTATCTTATTTCATGCTGCACAGCGTTTGTAACTCAAGGCTATTTTATTTTATTTTGTAAATGGTGTAATATTTTAAATGATTCTTCTTGTGCAGTGACTTATTTTATCTTCAGCCATTTATTCTCATATGTTGAATGATTGATCTTGTGCAGCAACTTATTTAATCTTCTTTCATTTCATTCTCATACATTATTTATCTTGTACATATAGTTATAAGGTTTTTGGGAATTTGACAGAATTTCATGCTCTCTGTGTGGATTCATGGCTTACTACCTGGAGAACCTTCTGTCCAGTTTGCAAGCGTGATGCTAGAACTAACACAGGTGATCCACCAGCTTCTGAATCAACACCGTTGCTTTCAGCCAGCCCAGCCTCTGTGGCCTCTTCTGTGTTATCGTCTATGAGGTCATCATTTGCATCATCATCAGCCATACAAATAGCACCAGCATCATCTCAATCCCCTTCAGTTTCTCACATGCACTCTGTTGCTAGCACTCCTTACATTCAGAACTCTCTTAGGTCCTACCGCCAATCCCCTCCCATGCATGTAAGCCGAAGCTCAGTAGATCTCAGGAATGCATCATCCCAAAGATCTCAAGCTCCCCATTTCATTTCACCCCACTCATTGGGTTACCCATCCTATTCACCATATAACTCACGATTCATGTCTCCATATATTCCAAGCCCAAGCAGTGCATCACCGAGCTTTGTCAGTTCATCTGGTCATCAGCAGCACCCTCTGCATTGCAGCGAGTCAGCTGCAAGTTTTTCTCCCTTTGCTTCTGCCCAATCTCTTCCAGAATGCTGAGTTAAATTGAGTTAAATTTTAGCATATGTTTTGTAAGCTCGATAGGTGCTGCCAAGAGCTCACCAGTGGGAGTTGAACCAACATTCCTGAGATCATTTTTACCTCAAGCTTGCACTGTAAAGTTGTTGCGTCATGATTGGATTCTATTTGACATAGTTGCTTGCTTACACCAGTTTTTATGTCTCGAGTGGAATTTGTTGCGAGTGGAACTTGTTGCGACCTTGCGTGTACATTGTAGCATAAGGTTTTCTTTTTGTTTTGAAGTGATTATTGTGGTTCTTTCATTTGAGGTCTGGGAAGTGTGTCTGATAAAAGCGTGACTGTATTGTGTTGTACTTAGATCTATTTGGGATCTGTTTATTTTGCTGAAACTAAAAACTGTTTACTGAAAGTACTGTAAATAAAGGTAAAAGTTAGCTGAAATAGTATAGTGAAATCTATGAATGTACAAAAAGTGTAGTAGGCTCACGAATAGTAGCAAAAATAAACTGAATAGTAAAATAACTTAGCTTTTTAGGGCATGTTTGGTACATATGTTTTAAACATATATTTTCAATTTTTAAATATCATTATAAGTATTTTTACATATTTTTTTATAAACACGTATTTCTAAAAAACACAAACAACATTAATAATATAATATTACCAAACGAGCTCTTAATTTTGCCAAACATACACTTAATTTCATTGACATGATGTTGTGATAGTGTTCATTGGTAAAAAAATGGTAAACCACAATAACCAGAATTGTTTAGGGCTGTGTAGAAATTTGCAGGTGTGTAAGCTTGTTCTAAATATGCAGCACCCTTAACTTTTTCCTGGCTATTTTGCTGAAATCTTAAAATGTAAACGTTAGTGAGCTGTTTCTAAATTAAAATTTTGTCATGTTAAATGGAGTCTGCTTTAAGAAAAGCAAGATGCATGACCTAATGACCTTAGGCCCGCCATCAGGTTCCACGTATCAAAGGATATAATACCTAAAATATATCATAAGCTTTTTCAGATTTACCAAATAGAATTGGGAAATTTTGGGAGCATATCACGTGCTGGACCAATAATAGAAGACAAAATTAAAAATTATTCATCATTAACAAATCAGTATTTTTTTTTTTTTTTAATTAAGGTAATTCCAAGGTGGTCATAAAAATTTTCACGTAGTGAATATGAGTCATTCTCCTCTTATAATCACTTTATTATCGAGATTAAAGTATGTACAACTTCCTTTAATATTTATTGCTTTTCTCATATTCATAAACAAGGCATTTGTGTTACTCATAATTTTGTAGACATGTTAGTGGTCTTTCTGTATGGACGAAAGATATTCCTTTACACATCAACTCTATTCTCATAGTCAACTTTTGCTAGTTTGTTTTCTTTTAATGTATCTTTTTCTCAAAAAAAAAAAAAAACTAATCTTTTTCTTTTTTAATAATTGATAGTCAAAGGAGGGGAAATTTCTTTCTTATAACCAAATAGGTCTTACCTAACCAAACAAGCACAAGCAAATAGGACCACCTCTTCGTAGCCAAATAGCCCCAAACCCCTCCATCACAAATGGCATCTAGTCACAAATCAGTCCACCGTCAGCCACCTCTCAATGCCATCGACCACCACACTATGCCATAAACCTCTACACCATCTTCATTTGTACCCATACTCAACACCACCTATACCCACAGGCCACATCCACTCCAATCTTCAAGGGGAGCCGTTCACAAAGACTTTGTTTAACATTTCACTCCAAGCCACGTAAGGCTCCATGCAAGGTATGCATACAAATTGTTGTCACAAATGGGATCATACCGTGAAATCCTATTTTGAAATCGCTTCCTGTATCATTGTGGATCCAACCCTAAATCGAATCTGTTCAAGAAAAGAGAAGGCGTTTGTTACGATCATGACGAATTTTATGCTGGAGTTGTAGTGGTCCTGGCATCAAATATTAGTGGAGTTGTAGAGGCCGAGGACTGATCATAGAGGTTTAGAGTTTGCTTGATTACAGGTAGAAGTGAGATCAGTTTTAAGAGTTAACACCTTAGTTATGAGTTGGTGCTGACTTTTTTCTTTTAATCACCTGAAGCTTCATTATTAGTCCGAACACACTGTAAAGATTTCAAATTCACTAATTGCAGGTGATATGCTCCGATTATGTCTAATGGGTATATAGTAACTTCAAGTTTGGAGGTCTTTTTAGTAAAAGATGGAGATCCACATTAATCCTTGTGGCCTTTAAATAACATGCATTTTTATGAGAAAATTGTTTATCACTTATATGATAAAGCAGACCAGCACAAGTGTTGTCACGAACAAAGGGGAACGTTAACTTTGTTTTTATGGTGAGAAACAAGTTTGTGCTTTCAAAATCAATAGATTAACTGATGTATATAACATTAAATTAGTGAAAAATTGTCTAAAAATAAACTGACCAAGTCATGCGCATAAATAGGATTCTCTACAAAAGCATGGAAGTGCAGCATAGCCTCAACTCTAATATCTTTGCGAATTCTGTTGATTTGTTTACAAGGACATCCTCAACTAGATTTAGTTAGAAGTCCACATGCCCAACTTTAATCTTCCTTGTCTCCAGATCTGTACTCTTTCTTTTCAGTCTCGGGGACAGAACTGCTTGCAGTATCAGCCTCTTCTCGAGTACCAACCCTGAGAGGCTCATCGTCTCCTTTGTTGATGGTTTGAATTAGTATAATGACTGCAACCACAAAAACAAGCATGAACACTGTTCTCATGCCAATTAATGAATGGATAAAGCCAATAAAGGATGGACCGCCGATGCTTTTCTTTATAGTTCTTCCCTCCTTATATCCTTCAAGGAATTGTGAGATTTGAGTCGCCTGATCCTCCTCATCAATACTTTCGAAACCAATTACCTAATAATTAAATGTAGTAGTTAGTGTCAAAAGTGGCAGCATGTAATGAACATTTTCCTTGAGGATGCTGAGAAGTTATTCCAATGATGTCATATTAGATACTATTAAAAAATTCTACAGTATAGGTATTGAAAAGATTAAACTTATTTGCATATCTTAAATGTGGGTTAAAACCAACAAGTTCAATCCATGTGGCATGATATGCTCGCTTAACCCACAATTAATGTGTCTAGTACACTTTCTGACATGACAAACATGTCAAGATTTTAGAAGTGACCCAAACAGATTTTCTTCAGCAAGGAAGATAAATCAATATCAACAAACTATAAGCTTCCAATAATGCAAACATTATAAAAAGTTATCATTATAACTTATCGTTCTGAAACAGGTAAGGATAGCAGGAAACATGGATTTTTCTAATGAATTAAGCTTAAAAAAAAAAATAGTCATAGAAACTAGTGGTGGATGATTTAAACGTAAATCACCACAAATAGGCAATACGCTAGCTACCATGTGATATGCAGAATGGAAAAGTGCATCGTTTTGAACATATGGAAGACATTCATTAATAACAGAGCATTTATATACAATTTCATCATGTACATCACATTGTAAGTAACACCAAGTCAGTCAGCATAGCTCAGCTGTAAGTTCATATGACAACCTGCTAAACCACCTGGTCAAAAGAAACCAGTCTTACAAATTTGTTAAAAGCTACCCTACATATGGAAAAATAAATACATTATACTCAGCTAAGTTAGCCTAAATTTGATGAAAATAATTTCATGTTAACAACAAAGACTTCAAATATGGAACTTTACAAAGGTAGAAGTGCTTCAAGCACTTAAATCTATGAATGGAAATAAGGCACCATGCTCAAATGAGTTCGCTATTGCTTTCTTTCAGAAGTGTTGGAGTGTGGTGAGAGGTGATATCAAGATAATTTTTTTTTTTTCCCCACTACTTCAATAGAGGTATGAAAAAATCCTTGATGCTAATTTTATTGCTCTATCGGTGCACTTCACTTGAGAGATTTCAGACCTATTAGCCTCCTTGGTAGCATCTACAAAATTCTTGCTGAAATCTTGGCAAACAGGCTAAAAGGAGTGTCCTAGAAGGTCATGTCACTCAAAATGCATTTATAGAAGGAAGACAGATCATGCATGCTTTTATTTTTTTTTTTAATAGGTAATAAGAGTTATATTAATGATAAAAGAAAAAGAAAAGAAAAATACAAGGTGTTCATGATGATGAACACAAAAGAAAAACAGGAACAAAAAGCAAAGAGACAAGGAAGTCAAGAGACTATTCTAAGAGAAAAAAAAGGAACTCTATGATGGAAGAACAATCCAAGGAACCCCGGCACCGAGACCAATCAAAAAGAGTTTGTTGGCACAAATCTTTTAACCGATCCTACGATTTCTCAGGATCCTCAAAGGACCAACAATTCCGTTCCGTCTAAACAATCCACATCAAATAGCCTGGAACCAAATTCCAAATATCTGAGTTAAGACAGATCATGCATTCAGTGATGATAACCAATATATCCTTGGATACTGGATAGTTGTTTACATTCCAAAATTCCTGGTGTGATTTTTCAACTAGAATTTGAGAAAGTTTACGATCACATAACTTGGGATTTTCTGATATATTTATTATTTATGTTTTTTTATAGGTAAATTCGGGAAAGGGGTATGGTGGGGTTCAAACCCCAGTTCCCAAGCACCCTAAGAGGTGCTAGAACTAATAGGGTATCCCTTAAACCCCAGATGCTCTTCATCATCACAAACCACTCTCTATCATAAGCTACCCAAGATGGGCATTCATTTCATCACGCACTACATTCTCCCAAAGAAATAAGGTACTGTCAGTGATCTGAAGTATGACGGCATGACCACCGTCTTCTATTTTTTTCTTCTGATATACAAACCACCCCTTGTTGAGATTCACCATATACTCTGATAACTCTAGGAATCTCCCACTTCTATTACAGCATTGAATCAAGTGGATAGCCCAATACAGACCACAAAAAAGCTTGAAAAACAATGAGAATAATTGATTCTTATTAAATTGCTCACAGATACCTTGGACTCCATGTTAGAATCTAAACCAAAATTCTAATGCAAGATACTACAGTTGCATCTTGCTTTTCAGCTATAAGAAACAAATCAGATGGCAAAGTTTTCAGCAAGCATTATAAATACCAGAAACAACTCCAAGCAACCCCTCTAGTGTTTTTCCATCAACCCATCCCATGAGAACCCTTACCATAGCAGAATTCCAATAACTCCACTCTTCACCATATTTCAGCCCAATACTTTGTCTCTAAAGATGAGTCCTGTCACCTCCATATAATGCAAAAACCATTTTCCCTAATAACTTGGTTAGGCTTCTGAACCCCAAACCTCCTATGTAGAAGGAAGAAAAAACCACTTCCTAATTTACTAGGTAGCACTTGAAGCTATCTTCTACATAACCCAATATAATATTCCTACAATAACTTCTCCAATCTGCTGCCCACATGAAGAGGTACAGCAAAAAGGTTTTTTTTTTTTTTTTTAAAAAAAAAAAAAAAACTAATCTTTTTCTTTTTTAATAATTGATAGTCAAAGGAGGGGAAATTTCTTTCTTATAACCAAATAGGTCTTACCTAACCAAACAAGCACAAGCAAATAGGACCACCTCTTCGTAGCCAAATAGCCCCAAACCCCTCCATCACAAATGGCATCTAGTCACAAATCAGTCCACCGTCAGCCACCTCTCAATGCCATCGACCACCACACTATGCCATAAACCTCTACACCATCTTCATTTGTACCCATACTCAACACCACCTATACCCACAGGCCACATCCACTCCAATCTTCAAGGGGAGCCGTTCACAAAGACTTTGTTTAACATTTCACTCCAAGCCACGTAAGGCTCCATGCAAGGTATGCATACAAATTGTTGTCACAAATGGGATCATACCGTGAAATCCTATTTTGAAATCGCTTCCTGTATCATTGTGGATCCAACCCTAAATCGAATCTGTTCAAGAAAAGAGAAGGCGTTTGTTACGATCATGACGAATTTTATGCTGGAGTTGTAGTGGTCCTGGCATCAAATATTAGTGGAGTTGTAGAGGCCGAGGACTGATCATAGAGGTTTAGAGTTTGCTTGATTACAGGTAGAAGTGAGATCAGTTTTAAGAGTTAACACCTTAGTTATGAGTTGGTGCTGACTTTTTTCTTTTAATCACCTGAAGCTTCATTATTAGTCCGAACACACTGTAAAGATTTCAAATTCACTAATTGCAGGTGATATGCTCCGATTATGTCTAATGGGTATATAGTAACTTCAAGTTTGGAGGTCTTTTTAGTAAAAGATGGAGATCCACATTAATCCTTGTGGCCTTTAAATAACATGCATTTTTATGAGAAAATTGTTTATCACTTATATGATAAAGCAGACCAGCACAAGTGTTGTCACGAACAAAGGGGAACGTTAACTTTGTTTTTATGGTGAGAAACAAGTTTGTGCTTTCAAAATCAATAGATTAACTGATGTATATAACATTAAATTAGTGAAAAATTGTCTAAAAATAAACTGACCAAGTCATGCGCATAAATAGGATTCTCTACAAAAGCATGGAAGTGCAGCATAGCCTCAACTCTAATATCTTTGCGAATTCTGTTGATTTGTTTACAAGGACATCCTCAACTAGATTTAGTTAGAAGTCCACATGCCCAACTTTAATCTTCCTTGTCTCCAGATCTGTACTCTTTCTTTTCAGTCTCGGGGACAGAACTGCTTGCAGTATCAGCCTCTTCTCGAGTACCAACCCTGAGAGGCTCATCGTCTCCTTTGTTGATGGTTTGAATTAGTATAATGACTGCAACCACAAAAACAAGCATGAACACTGTTCTCATGCCAATTAATGAATGGATAAAGCCAATAAAGGATGGACCGCCGATGCTTTTCTTTATAGTTCTTCCCTCCTTATATCCTTCAAGGAATTGTGAGATTTGAGTCGCCTGATCCTCCTCATCAATACTTTCGAAACCAATTACCTAATAATTAAATGTAGTAGTTAGTGTCAAAAGTGGCAGCATGTAATGAACATTTTCCTTGAGGATGCTGAGAAGTTATTCCAATGATGTCATATTAGATACTATTAAAAAATTCTACAGTATAGGTATTGAAAAGATTAAACTTATTTGCATATCTTAAATGTGGGTTAAAACCAACAAGTTCAATCCATGTGGCATGATATGCTCGCTTAACCCACAATTAATGTGTCTGGTACACTTTCTGACATGACAAACATGTCAAGATTTTAGAAGTGACCCAAACAGATTTTCTTCAGCAAGGAAGATAAATCAATATCAACAAACTATAAGCTTCCAATAATGCAAACATTATAAAAAGTTATCATTATAACTTATCGTTCTGAAACAGGTAAGGATAGCAGGAAACATGGATTTTTCTAATGAATTAAGCTTAAAAAAAAAAATAGTCATAGAAACTAGTGGTGGATGATTTAAACGTAAATCACCACAAATAGGCAATACGCTGGCTAACATGTGATATGCAGAATGGAAAAGTGCATCGTTTTGAACATATGGAAGACATTCATTAATAACAGAGCATTTATATACAATTTCATCATGTACATCACATTGTAAGTAACACCAAGTCAGTCAGCATAGCTCAGCTGTAAGTTCATATGACAACCTGCTAAACCACCTGGTCAAAAGAAACCAGTCTTACAAATTTGTTAAAAGTTACCCTACATATGGAAAAATAAATACATTATACTCAGTTAAGTTAGCCTAAATTTGATGAAAATAATTTCAAGTTAACAACAAAGACTTCAAATATGGAACTTTACAAAGGTAGAAGTGCTTCAAGCACTTAAATCTATGAATGGAAATAAGGCACCATGCTCAAATGAGTTCGCTATTGCTTTCTTTCAGAAGTGTTGGAGTGTGGTGAGAGGTGATATCAAGATGATTTTTTTTTTTTCCCCACTACTTCAATAGAGGTATGAAAAAATCCTTGATGCTAATTTTATTGCTCTATCGGTGCACTTGACTTGAGAGATTTCAGACCTATTAGCCTCCCTGGTAGCATCTACAAAATTCTTGCTGAAATCTTGGCAAACAGGCTAAAAGGAGTGTCCTAGAAGGTCATGTCACTCAAAATGCATTTATAGAAGGAAGACAGATCATGCATGCTTTTATTTTTTTTTTAATAGGTAATAAGAGTTATATTAATGATAAAAGAAAAAGAAAAGAAAAATACAAGGTGTTCATGATGATGAACACAAAAGAAAAACAGGAACAAAAAGCAAAGAGACAAGGAAGTCAAGAGACTATTCTAAGAGAAAAAAAAAAGGAACTCTATGATGGAAGAACAATCCAAGGAACCCCGGCACCGAGACCAATCAAAAAGAGTTTGTTGGCACAAATCTTTTAACCGATCCTACGATTTCTCAGGATCCTCAAAGGACCAACAATTCCGTTCCGTCTAAACAATCCACATCAAATAGCCTGGAACCAAATTCCAAATATCTGAGTTAAGACAGATCATGCATTCAGTGATGATAACCAATATATCCTTGGATACTGGATAGTTGTTTACATTCCAAAATTCCTGGTGTGATTTTTCAACTAGAATTTGAGAAAGTTTACGATCACATAACTTGGGATTTTCTGATATATTTATTATTTATGTTTTTTTATAGGTAAATTCGGGAAAGGGGTATGGTGGGGTTCAAACCCCAGTTCCCAAGCACCCTAAGAGGTGCTAGAACTAATAGGGTATCCCTTAAACCACAGATGCTCTTCATCATCACAAACCACTCTCTATCATAAGCTACCCAAGATGGGCATTCATTTCATCACGCACTACATTCTCCCAAAGAAATAAGGTACTGTCAGTGATCTGAAGTATGACGGCATGACCACCGTCTTCTATTTTTTTCTTCTGATATACAAACCACCCCTTGTTGAGATTCACCATATACTCTGATAACTCTAGGAATCTCCCACTTCTATTACAGCATTGAATCAAGTGGATAGCCCAATACAGACCACAAAAAAGCTTGAAAAACAATGAGAATAATTGATTCTTATTAAATTGCTCACAGATACCTTGGACTCCATGTTAGAATCTAAACCAAAATTCTAATGCAAGATACTACAGTTGCATCTTGCTTTTCAGCTATAAGAAACAAATCAGATGGCAAAGTTTTCAGCAAGCATTATAAATACCAGAAACAACTCCAAGCAACCCCTCTAGTGTTTTTCCATCAACCCATCCCATGAGAACCCTTACCATAGCAGAATTCCAATAACTCCACTCTTCACCATATTTCAGCCCAATACTTTGTCTCTAAAGATGAGTCCTGTCACCTCCATATAATGCAAAAACCATTTTCCCTAATAACTTGGTTAGGCTTCTGAACCCCAAACCTCCTATGTAGAAGGAAGAAAAAACCACTTCCTAATTTACTAGGTAGCACTTGAAGCTATCTTCTACATAACCCAATATAATATTCCTACAATAACTTCTCCAATCTGCTGCCCACATGAAGAGGTACAGCAAAAAGGTTTTTTTTTTTTTTTTTAAAGAAGGAAAACAGGTTTGAAATATTGGTGCAGAACATAACCTCGAATGGGCGCTGTCAATTTGATGTAGGGTCTTAGGAATTCAGCATTAAATTAGATTCTTGATTAGATCTTGAAGGTCTCTTGAATAAGGTTTGAGGTTAAAGGATTTAGTTAATTAAAATATGGGATCCTGAATATGTGTGATGACTGTTTGGTGTTAAAACAATGAATAGAAAGTGAAATAAATAAAAAAAACATACAGCACCAGCATATCGCACCTAAGTTATTGTAAGGAATCAGACTTAGGACACGTAGGTAGGAGAAGGAAATCACACCCTCAAAGCTTAAAATAAGCCGGTGGAACTATATTAAAATCAATCTGACAATCTCCTTTTATTGAATACATGAATACATAAAGGCGCTTTTATTGACTAATGCCAATACTACTCCTAGAAGGACTAGGACTCCTAAATAACCTTTTTCCTAGAAAGACTAGGACTCCAAGTAATAATGAAAGCAATTAATAACTTTTAAACCAAATTGAGAAAGTACTCAAAAAATTAAATAAGACTCATGGGCCTCTAGAACAGCCAGAAAATCTGAACACTGCCAAACTACCCCTATTTTGTTAAAACTTTATTATAACTAAACCAGCAACATTCTAACCTAAAAATCTTAAAACTAACTCAATAATAACTAAAGCAATCCATGAAAGTTGCCAAGAAGCCCCACATCAAAACTAGAACACAAATCTTGAATCTTTTGGTATTTAATATTGTTTTTCCTAGAACTCTTTACTATCTGTACCATATGTGCACTCTTCCCACTTTTGACAAATTGAATTTCTTCCATCTGGCCATTATTCCCCTTGATCATTTCCATATTGCATTGTAGACCCTACTATCTTTTTTTGGTAAGTAAGAAGTTTATTCATATAAAAAAAGGAACACCCTAGTACACAGGGAGTGAACAAGGGGCTAAACAATTCAAGAACAAAAATTACAAGAATCTAGGAAATCAAGAAAAGAAAAAAATGATTGGTTTCGCAAAGCAGCCAGCCAATCCATTAAAGTTCTAAAGAAAAATAACTTCAGATCTGGTATGGACCTCTCATTATCTTCAAAGCACCTACTATTTCTCTCCCTCCAAAGACACTACAATAAGCAATGAGGAACAATCAACCATATATACCCATTTCGATGACGACCAAATCTGCCTTGCCAACATGCTAGAAGCCCCACTACATATTGCAGCATAACCAAGCTTACTCCAAACAAACCAAACACCATAAACCACGGATCCATAGCAACCGGACAATGAAGAAAAAGATGATCAACAAATTCACCATTACACTAGCACATGTAGCACCAATCCAATATCCAACCCTACTATCTCCCTATCATACAAAGATATATTCCCCATCTTTTTTCTATTTTTATTTTTCACTTCCTTTTGTGTGCCATAGAGCAACTCATAGTTGCATACTAAGAAATATCTTAATCCAAGGTCTGTGGTATAAATATTGTGAACCTTTATAAGATGAAAAATGAAATTATTATGGATTTACAAATTACAATCTCTTCAGTCCAATCAATATAAGCACATACACGATCAAAAGTTAAGCATAATTGTAAACAATGCCATGCTGCACCTATGATAGAGTCCTTCACTCAGAATTATGACATGTTATACATTTCACATCCATGATAATAAAATAACAAATAATTTGCAGTACTAAAATTAGCATAAAAATTAATATAATTATTTTTGTAAAAAACAAAAAAAAAAAAAAAAAAAAAAGGAACTTACTGAAAAGTACTCCACAT